>NW_010261652.1:0-256 GCF_000690775.1 Eurypyga helias
GGCCCCGATCAGACAGCCCGAGCGGCAGATAGCAGGGAGACTGGCGCCAGACGGCCCCTTTTGTTTATCTGACAGCTAAATATCAAGGCAATCACCGCCTCGCTGCCCTGCCTCCAACCCCCAGAGCTAAGACAAACAGTTTTGCTAAAAGAATGCCACTGTTATCATAAGTTCCTATCTTTTTTCTTTCTTTTTTTTTTTTTTTCCTTTCTCATGGCTCTGCCTTTATTTTTTCTGTCGTTTTTTAATTCCAGAG
>NW_010261652.1:292-10075 GCF_000690775.1 Eurypyga helias
TTTCTCAAACCAACTGGTAAGTGGGCTTTTTTTTTTTTTCCCCCCCAGTACAGACTATACAGATAAAGGGAAACCAGCCGCTTTTTCAGGGCAAACATCTGCCTATTGTCATTCGCTCGCGTGCTTCTGTGCCTTCTGGTACCCCTGGAAGAATTAAGGCGCAGTTTTATCCAAGACACCTTCTGCACCAAGTAGGATTTTAGAACTCTGGCAGGAAACTTTGGCAGGGATTGCAGTGCAGTGCAACGCAGGCCTTCGCTGCTTCCATTTGCTTGGAAATCCAAGGAATACCACAGGCTCTGGTTTTAAACGGCAGCGCTCCCGCACCCCTGGGTGACTTGGTGGGGATTTAGGTTGGGATGCAGCACCGTGCTGGCTGGGAATCCCAGTGGGACTTGACAAATGGAGTTGCTAGAAATCTGTGCTTTAAGGGAGCCTCATCCTGCCTTAGGTTGAAAAAAATTAGGAAGGTGGGTTGAAAAGTTTTTTTTTTTTTTTTCTTTTTTTGGTTTATTTTTTAGGACCGCTCTGCATGCCTGTTGCTTGTAATTGAATGTCAGGGTGCCAGGGGAGAAGCCCATTTGAGGCTGGCACCAGCTCTTCTGCGGTTGTCTGCGTAAACTCTTGGTTGGCAGCGAGCTCGCCGGGTGCGAGATAAATCGGGCTGGGAGAAGGAGGAGAGGTGGGGAGAATTGGAAACAGGGGGAGCTCTGGGGGGGAGCAGCTCCTGGCTCCCTGAGCATCGGTAGATCCAGAGGGTTGGCTGGAGCACGGTGGTCTCGGTGGTCGTGCCCCTCGGTCGCAGCAGGCAGGAGGGTCACGGTGATGCCAGGTGTCAAAGATAAATGTATTTCTGAAGACCAGTATCAGGTCAGTTTTGGCCAAAAGAGTAGGTTTCTGTAAAACTGCTGCTCTGCAGGTTCTCAGGGCTAAAGTGGGGTCCCATCCTGCCCACCAGTCCCTCGGAGGCAGGGCTGTTGTTTTTCCCCTCCGCAAACTGCTAAACACTAGTAAGTCGTTTTATATGTTGTGGAAGTAAGCATGGCTGTTTGACAAACAGTTGGGCTGGAAAGCATGAAATGTTTGCCTCAGCGTGAAAAAAACAGGAGATAAAGGCTTGTGAATGAAAGAGGAGTATTGGGAGTAGCTTCATCATCCCAAGCACGTGCTGGGATGCAGAAGGGTTGTTCCTTAATACACTGTGAGAGTCTGCTGGGTGGCAGAATTTTGTGGGTTTGGGTGATACGGGCATAATTTTGACTGCATCTCTGCAGTGCAATCCCAAAAGTTGGTGTTTCTCCCTTTATTGCCTTTATTTCTACCCAGCGATGATCCTGACATGAGGTGCAGGTGGGATGCTGCAGGAGGGAAGGGTTTAAGCTTGCCTTTGGTTTCCTGTAAAGATGTTAGGATAAATCTATTAGCAGGGTTTAAACATCCAATCTGCTTCTGCCAGGACCTCATTTTCAGTTAGCCGAGTGATATATTTATTCATTAGCAAGTGTTGACATAAGGTAGCAAAATGTGTGTAAACAGAAAAGCCGCAGAACATGAATATGCCATTTCGAAAGGAAAAGTTATTCCTATCGGCCAATAGGAAGTGATTAACGCTGCCCATCGGAAACGCAGAAACAACTGGGTTACTCACCAAAAAGTCGTCCCTTTTTTTCCTTTTTGAAAGAAAAACCCATTTGGCAGCTGAACTAACGGGGCAGCAACAGGCACCACCGGAGCCTGGAAGCCTGTTGTTGCAGGTGGGTTTTGCAAGCTCAGGGTTTCTCAGCGTTTCCTCTGCCGAGGGACGGAGGGTTTCCCGTCCCAGCATCGGTGCCGTCTCCTGCGGCAGTTTCCCAGCTGGATGTGGAGGGTTACTCGCCACGGGCTGGATTAGATGGAAGAGGGGACAGTAAGTGGTGGTGGGAAGGGGCGAAGCCTTTTACCTGGCTGATGCACATGAAACATCTTCTCTCCTGGGACCTCGAGTGAGAATGGTCCTTCCATTTAGACTTGGGCAACTGCATCTGCCAGTGGAGCTGGGAACGTGCATCCAGCAGGAAAATTTGGCTTTGCCATCAAATGGGACAGTGGTAATAAAGATACTTAAGCGTTTAGTGCTGCACCTGGTAAGTGCTTCTTATGGACAGATGGACAGGAATACCTGGACCCGTACGGACTCGCAACAGTAGCGGGTGCCCATGATCATGAAGTCATGTAGTGGTTTGGTTTGGAAGGGACCTTCAAAAGTCATCGTGTCCAGCCCCCCTGCCGTGGGCAGGGACATCTTCAACTGGATCAGGTTGGTCAGAGCCCCATCCAACCTGACCTGGAATGTTTCCATGGATGGGGCATGGGGCATCTACCACCTCTGTGGGCAACCTGGGCCAGTGCCTCACCACCCTCGTCATAAAAAACACTCCTTCCTTGTATCTACTGTGAATCTCCCCTCTTTTGATTTAAAGCTATCATGATGGGGATTGCATTTTTCTTGGGAGGTGATGGAGGTTGGGACAGGCTGTGCCGCTGGGTGGAACAAAGCAGGGATGGACAGGGAGCCTGGGGTTTGCTGCAGGCAGTGCAGTGCCACTGTGTGTTGATGGGGTGGATCTGGTATCCACGCGCTTCTAGAGTGGAAGGATCTGCCCTGACAGACAGGTTACCTGTGGGAAGACTGTAGGTCCGGGCTGCCTTGCTTGCTCGTTCATCAAGGAGAGGACTTTCCCTTTTCCTTACATAGGATGTTTGCAGGGGTGGGTGATGGTATCTTGCACGGGGCCAGGCTCACCCTGCAGTCCTGGAGGCATGTGGGAGCTCAGCATCCCCAATATCCCTGTGGGAGTTGCCACTTGCGGCTGTGTTGGAAGCGAGATGGATAGTAGCATCCCTGAATAATTCAAGCAGGTATTTTGATCCATCATTAAGTGGGACAAGGAGCTGCAAGTGTCTGTGTCCCTTGTGCTTCTGGGTGGCTGGTTGTCTTGGTGCTGGAGTATGAGAGTGCAGGAAACACAGTGAGATTGTCTCTGCAGAGCTGAATGCCCTCCTGTGGCATCAATTTCCAGGCAAGTTGGAGGTTTGTCAGCTTCCAGGAGCTACTCAGTACCGTGCATGGTTGGGCTGGTGATCACCAGGAATGACTGTGTGTCTCCGTGATGGTTTTATATTGCGGGAAGGCAGTTTTGGGCGGAGGTTCACGTGCAGTTGTCTTGGGTAAACCTCTGATGCCAAGACCTCTTGGTGCTGGAAGTGAAATGAGCCCAGGTCCTCCTTACTAGCAAGAGCCCTTGGCAGATATGTGGATGATGGGAAGAGTGCAGGGATGAAACCAGCCACGTGTAGGGCAGAGAGCCTAGGAGCACCACGCTTTTGGGCTTATCCCACACCTGACCAACACTCTTGGTCTGGAGTTGAGGTACAGCAGTTCCATTTCCTCTGAAGAGTCTTCAGAGAGTAATTAACTGGTGAAGGGAACTGGCTGTTGGATGATGGGACACTGGAAGAGAGCTGACAGCTATATAAAGTCATGAAGGCACATCACCCCACTGCTGGGTTTACGCCTGTTAAGTCATGATGGGATTCTCTGCTGCCATCCTGTCCGATCTGCTTGACAGAGGACCTGGTCATGTATGATCCCTAGAGTTAAGACAGCATGGAAAGGGCAAACGACATTCTTTATCCCAGGGGGGACTCATCGAGGAGCTGTAACTGGGGGCAGATGGAGCTTGGCACAGAGCAGGGTGGTCCAGCCGGCGTTCAGAAAGCATCTGTAGCCAAAGCACTTGAAGCCATTTCAGAGGAAGGGCAGGGGGAATCTTCTGTCTGGATTAGAAACGGTTAAATTCCCTGCTCCCCCACCCCCCCATTTCTTTAAAGCATAGACAGCACGACGAGGCATTTAGAGAGTGTATCGTATACAGTATTTCACAAGTAAGTCCATTTCCTGTCTCCCCTATTGTTTTTGGTTTGATTAAGTATATCCTGTTAAACTGTATATTCCTGTTAGGGCTCCTACTTTACTCTGATAAAATAAGGTTATGCAGACAGGAATTTCTTTTTGACTGGGATTTCAGAGATGAAATCTGAAGAAATTACTTTATCAGTAGAGAAAATACTATCCTGGCTCTCCAGGTGAAGGCCCTTGGTTACAGCCGTGAGCAAAACAGTGTCACTAGGGAGCCCAAATCTGGTGAAATACAAAATCCCTGTCAGCCTGCTGAGGACCAGGAGGTTGTATGAACTTAATGGATCTTCTCAGGCGTGGAACATTCTTGAGCTTCTCTCTCCCATGGTGGTGACTGAAAAGCTGGAGTTTGCCTGTAAGACCATAGGATTGGTGCTGGCTCTTGGCTTTTGTCAACTGGAGGAGCAGGCTTGGGACGGAAAGGTCCACACCATGAGCTTGAACACCTCCACGCATCAGGAGAAACCTCTAATGGGATGGTCGATCTTACCCTGCCCTTGCCCTTCGGTGGCGCACGGAGGAGCAGATCCAGTGGCCCGCTTGTCCCAGGAGGTGACAGCGCCGGCAGCTGGTGGTGACAAAAATTGGGTGTGGGGAACGCAAAGACAGTTTGCGGCAAAAGGGTGGCGATTTGACATTTCCCTTTCAGTTCCCGTTTCGGTGAGTTACAGGTGTTGACTAAATCGGGTGCGTAGAGCCACGATTCAAGCATTTTTGGGAGCTCGCATCAGGACGACGACAACCTTGATCGCGTTACCCGGTGGCTTGGCTGGAGAGATGGCAGCCAGTCTGTAATTTCTGCCGGTCTATAATCAGCGTTGGCTGGTGATGAAGCGCAGCGCGCAGCCTTGATGGAGGCGACGAGTTAGGGTGGATGCTTCTTGATGAACTACTGTCTCTGCGCGGACAATTAGTAATCGCTTCCTGCTAAACCCTTTGGAATGCGTGTTCTGCTCACGGCAGTTCTGGGAGCCTGCGGAGAACCGCCTATAGACTGACATTTTTTTTTTCTTCTTCTTTTCCTCCGCTCCAGCAGATTGTCCAGACTCTGTGCCTTCCTCCACTGAAACAGGGGGAACTAATTGTCTAGCCCCTGGGGGGCTTTCAGGTAAGACATCTCTCGTTGCTCTTGATTTTGGCCGCGGGATGTGTTGACCGAGGGTCCCGACGGAGGGTGAAGTGATGCTGGCGGGTTTTGGGGATGCGAGTCGTGGAGAAGGGTGTGCTTGAAGGGGGAATTGGGTTTCGTTTCAGTAGCAGCTGTGTACCTCTTGTACAGAGGATGTGTTGAAATCCCAGGTGAGGATCTCCATTCCCCGAAAGCCTGTATTTCCTTTGAATTCCGGCTTCATGCTCCATTAATTTTTGGAGTGAGGCAGGAAGAGGCGTGTTGGGGAAGGCAATGTGATGTTGGCCACCCGTTCGTTCGGATGCATGGATTATTGGAGTGGGTGCGGTCGTGCCTTGCAGAAGGATTTGGCGTCAAGTGTCCTTGACTTGGTGGTGGTGGTGGCACCTCTTGTCCTTGGGAGCCGTGCTTGGGCCTTGCTCCTGGTAGGGTAACCAGCACCCCACATCCCATGTGCAAGGCTTGTGGTTCCCAGGGAGGAAAGGTGACCCCATTTGTTGCAGAAGATGCTGCAGAGGAACTTGATGATCCTTATCAGTCCTTTCCAAGCTCAGATATTCTGTGATTTCCCTCATTTTCCCCTTTACCATAGCCTTCAGCCTCCAGGTGACCTTACGGGGTGGGGGTTCAGAGGGTGTTTTCCCCACCCCTCTCGGGCTTTGCATGGAATGCTTTGGATTGGAAGAGACCTTTGAAAGTCATCTAGTCCAACTCCCAAAACCTTCTCCAAGGTGTGATGTCACCAGCACCTCATCTCCTACCCCAGAACAGCCAAATCTGCGGCTGGGCTCTGTCTCTACCAGGATTAAAGTGTCTGAAACCATGTACCTGCATGTTCTCACTGATGTTTGAAGGTGCTTTCCTTTGTGGGCATGTCTCACTGATTTACGATTTATTCATCGACCTGAAACTGGAATTTCGGAAACAGGTCGGCAGCGGCCACGCGCGCATGCATCTGCCCCTGCCTCTCTCCAGGAATTGCGTTCGGTGTGGATGTCTTTAAGTGAGCCTTGTTTGTTTTTCTTTGGGTGTAATATATACCCTGTCTGTTATTTGAGAGGGGAGCATATTGTTTTTTCAAAGGTCCTAATGAGAATTAACCAAACAGAGAGGAGAGGGAACAGGGAAACTTGTTGCTGCTTTTTTTTTGTGTGTGAACGCAGAAGTTTTTTGGGTTTTTTCTTTATTTTTTTGCTATTGGAGCCTATAGCTTTAGGGAAGAAAAAAAAAAAACCCAGACTGTTAAAAGAAAAAAGAAGCAAAACACCACAATAAGGATTGTTAGATCTTTTTTTTTTTTTTGCTTTTTCCTCCTGAAATACACTCATTGCAGAGGGGAGGAGAGAGTTCAGTTCCACAGGATACCACATGAAATAAGCAGAGGAAGTACTCACTTTTAAAAGGGGGCTTTCTGTAAGGTTCAACCTATTGATAACATCTTGTCTGGCTGCTCTGCTCCCGAAGGGAAGGTGGGAGGTGGGGGCTTGGGCTGCAGGAAATAACACGGCTTGTACGCGGTGCCTCCCGAAGGGCCGCGGGAAGGGGACTCCCATCTCCTTATAGAGCCCCCTCCCCAAAAGAAAGAATGTTCCCCCCCCCAAAATGCACTTTTAAGACTTTTATTTTTGTGATATTTTTATTACTTCATTGGACTGGACTTTTTTTGGGGGGGGGGCCTTCCTTATCAGAGGTTTCACCCCAGCCTCAAAGCTTGGAAACAGAACCTTCTACGATCATTACCCGCTCTTTTTTTCCTCCCCAAATGTAATTGTAGCCATTTAGTTTAATGAGGAGCTGATAGGAGAGTTGACTCATGAAGGGATACGGTTAGCTACCCAACCCCTGAAACAAAGCTGAATGCCTCCACATGAAAGAGCATTTGTTTTGAATTTGCTCTGATTTACTGGCATCTCCCTTCCGCGCGCAGAAGTGCAGCGCTGAAAATTCCCAACTGGAGAGACCCAGTCGAGAAAGGAAAATAAACCCACTTTGCAGCAATCCTCCAAAGCTCACTTTCTCCTTCTTTTATCTACCACCCCCCCTGCATATTTTAGTTAGCAGAAGAGTGTATTTGAACAGGGCTTTAATGAGTTTTTTGGCAGGATATGTGGGGAGCACTTCAGCTTGGTCTTATCTAAGTTTGGACAGATGGAGATCGTTGATGCCAGGTAATGCCTCATCCCCTCCAGACCAGGGCTGTCCAGGCTGGATTTGCAGCTCCTGGTTGAAAAGGCAGCTTTAAGAAAAGCAAGAAAACCCTCATTTTGGTAGATTTGGGAAGTGTAGCAGGAGGCAGAGGAAGAAGACCTCAAGGTGGGTGGTGGTGGTAGGTTCCTATAGCACCGTAGGCTTTGGCCACCAGTGATGGGCAGCGGGTGCTGGTGTGGCAGCGGTGTTCAAAGTCAGTAGACCTGTGGTAACGTCTGGAGGCTTGGAAGGGCAGGATTAAGTGAGGTGGATTGCTCTCGGCACTGAGAATTTGGGCACGGAGCCAGCCTGGGGTTCACAGTCACTCTGGCAGGAAAACCACATGGAGGGTAGTTGAGGGGATGATGGCAAGAGGAGCATTAAAAAGGACATGGAAGTGAGCACCCTTGCAGCTCTCCGTGAGGATCCTTTGATAATGAGGAGCCTCAGGTCTGGCCACCTCTGGGGTCACGATCTCCTTCTGGAGGCTGAAGGCGGTTTCATTGATGGATACCAGAGGCTCTGGAGGATATAGGAGGAGGAACGGCACAGCCCGGGGTGTTTATGGGGAGCGTTTTCCCCTTGCAGTAACCTATCCGAGCTGTTCCTTGCCTCCTCCTCCTTTGTATTCTTCCCAGCCCAGGAATGCAATATTGGGTAGTCCTTAACGCTGTGCTGGTCTCCCCTTCTCGTCCCATCTCTGCCGTCTCTTCCCTCAGCATCCCGTTCTGTGGCTGATGCACCCCTCTCACCCCCACAAGGCGCTGGCTCTTGCTTTCGTGTTCTTGCCTGTGTTTATTTTCTTACATGTTTATTTTTATCGATGGTCACTGTGGGTAGGTCAGGTCTCTTTGCTCATGGTGTGTCCCACTGAGACGGTTGTGCTCAGCTATTACCAGTCCAGATCCTTTGTATCTTTGACGTGGTTAAAGGAGTGAAAATACCTTATTGGAAATAATAAATAATTTCCATAAGTAGGAGACAGAGGATGGTTTTTCGTGTATTTTGAGCTGACTCGTTGCCAGCAGATGTGTTTGGTTATGACTCTTTTTTTCAAATAAGTAAAGCCATTGGCTGGGGAGCCTGTGGTCCGCTGGCATCTGATGTGTGGGAGCTGAATTCCTGTATGATCCATGGGGGAGCTCTGCTCCAAGGGTAGGAGGGAGCTGATGGTGCTTGATGGTGTTGGTGCTGGGTCTCCATGGGATGGTGTCCACCCAGCCCCGGACATCTCCCTCTTGGCCCACGTGTGGGATGGGGCTGGTGGGCCTTCGGTCATGGAAGGTTGTGGTGCCCATGGTGGACGAGATGGTGGCTGTCCTGCAGGACGGATGAATCTGGATCTGCTGGCAAAATGAAGCTCTCCAGGAAGCCCAGAGCTGGCTGTGATGGGGAAAATGAGATGAGCTGGCTCGTGTCCTCACCACCTCTGCAGCTTTTTTATTTATAGGAGTTATTCATAAAATACCAAACCTGAGAGTTTACCCAGAGTTCAGCCCAATCCTGTTGACTTGTCCTGACTCTGGAACCACTCCAGGCTCTCCTGAAGCTGATGGACTTAGAGGGGTGATGCTTAGTGGATGCTGGATCACAGCTCTGCAAGGCTTGAGGCTGGGAGACCCCCGAGGCTCTTCCGGAGCAAGTAGAGCCTCATTTTCTCCCTCCCAACTCCTCTGTACCAAAAAGATGGGAAAAGGCCTCTGGAGGTTGGAGAAGCATCAACATGGCTTCCTGCCTCCACTCTCCCGGCAGTGAGACGTTTTCTGGTTTAAGGGACGCCTTGGCTGAGTGACATTTCATTCCGAAATCGCGGGCAGGCCGGGAATGTTTCACTTTGCCCCTGATCCCTGCTGGTATCTGCTCGCTGGGGAAGAAGCACCTTGTCCAGATCCAGAGCTATTTGCCCCTGAAGCGGCTCCTCATCGCTCCCCCCACCCTGCCCCCATGTAAACAGGATCCCGCACGGTTTCTCTGGCAGAATCCTGCCTGTTTTCCCATTCCCCCCTCTTTCCACCTCCCTCTCATACAGAGTTTATAACCTCCTGTGAAATGCCTTTATTTACAAATTGGCATCCTATTATAATCTGAAATTGAGACATCTTCCTGTGGAACTAGGATTGTATATTTGTCCCAGGGATAAACAATTGCTTGGGATTTTTTTTTTTTTTTCTCTGGCAGAATCCTGCCTGTTTTCCCATTCCCCCCTCTTTCCACCTCCCTCTCATACAGAGTTTATAACCTCCTGTGAAATGCCTTTATTTACAAATTGGCATCCTATTATAATCTGAAATTGAGACATCTTCCTGTGGAACTAGGATTGTATATTTGTCCCAGGGATAAACAATTGCTTGGGATTTTTTTTTTTTTTTTTTTTTTTACGCCAGGATGACAGCACTGGAGCCTCTGGAGCAAAGCAGGCTGCCTGCCAGACTAGGAGCCTCCCGGCTCGCCTCGCACATCATCTGACCGTGGCCGGCGGGGAGGAGGGAGCCGGGGCTTGGCACCGACC
>NW_010261652.1:10175-11057 GCF_000690775.1 Eurypyga helias
GGGATCGCCGCGGTGATGCCGTGGGGATGCTGGGGGCATCCTCTTCCCTGCCCATGACTTTTAACTCCTTAAAACCCCCCCCAAAGCAAATAGGATCCATTTAATAATTACTTTGAAGTGCTCTAGAGCCTTTTTATCCTTTTCTAGATACTGTTCTAGGATTTATTTTTTAAAAGAAAACCATGATGGTAGAGGTGCTTCCCCCACTAAATGCTGGGTGTTTTCAATCCATTCCTGTACAGCTCCATTAAATTAAATTTTCCAGGCGCCGCCGGATTTTCCCAACCAAATGGTACCTTGACAGCAGTCGACAATAAAATGCAGAGGACGACCCCACCACCAGCGAGTCCTTTGTGGTGGGGACCATGATGGGGTCCACTCAGGTTTTATCCCGCATCCTGGCACTTTTTAGGGAAGGAACGAGGACAAAAAGGTGAATTTGAGATGTTAGGTATCGATTCAAGCCATGCTCCGCTCGCAAAAGATGTCCCGATGAGCGCCGGCAACTTGATCGTTGGGGACATTTAAAACTCGACGGGACAAAAACACTCGTAGAGGAGCAGCCCCGGGCTGGCAGGGGTGGGGGCTGCATCGCTTCCATCCCCACTGTCTGCCAGCGGGTATCGCTTACACTAGAGGAACCAGTGACATTAACCACATGCCTTTCCCCGCCGCCGGCATGGGGGGATGCCTGTTCCTAACGGCGGCGGCCAAGACCATAAACCTCCACGCTGGGTTAAAATGGGGTACACCCCTTTTTGGGGTGTACAGGGAAAATTTGGGGTGTATGGAGCCCCTCCAGCCCTACGCGGGTGCTTTAGGAGGGTGGAGGGCTGGGCGGTGGGTGCCGGCCAGGGTCTGGGTGCCAGCCCCACTGCCGTC
>NW_010261653.1:0-2752 GCF_000690775.1 Eurypyga helias
AGACCCCCCCCTGGCTCTATCTCCCCCTGTAGTTGTGCTTCCTTCCAGGGCGTGCTCCAGGCTCGCCCGGGATGAACGATCCCACTGCGCTTGCCCAACCTCCTGCCCAGCGCAGAAAATGGGAGAGCATTTCCCAACGGCAGCTCGGGCGAGGTGTCACTCCCTGTGCGCCCCGGGGAGCAGCTGGGCCCTCGCCACCCGTCAGACACCCGTACCCCAGCTTCCTACCCCAGCAGCCGTGCTGGAGACGGGGATTAAGGCTCCTCCGGATGTCGGTGCCCCCAGCGTGGCAGCTAAAACACCCCCTGGAACGCAGCGGTCTGCTCTCAGGGTGAAACCTTGCGTTTTGCAGATGTGCCACCCGGGGCTGTCCCTCGGGGTGGGCACGCGTGGGGGAAAGATGGAATTGTGTTCTCTGTGGTGGGGGAAAAAAAAATCAGCCTGATATGGGGCCAGGGTGGTTCCGTGCCATGGGCACAGGCTAAAATGTCCCTAAGGGACAGGATGGTTCCTGCAGTGATGCCATAAAAACAGCCTAAATAATCCATGCACAAAAAAAAGTGGAGGTTGGGGAGGTGGGAGGCAGCGGATGGAGCTTGGCTCCTCCTGGGGGTTGGTGCTTTGAGTGGGTCCACAAGGGACTGAGGCACACGCGCGGTCTGGGCTTTCTCAGAAGGAAGAATAATATTAACATATTTAGTTCCCTGACCCAGAAGTGTTTTTCCTTTTTTATTTTTAATATCTGTACATTTCCAGAGCCGTGTGTCTGGGGCTGCTTCTCTCAGATCTGAAATTTGAGACTGCAAAATGGTAAAAAGCGCTCAGAATGGGAGCAGAAGGAGGGGAAGGTGCTGGGTGGCTGCTCGGGGTCCTCTGCTAGGGTGTGAGTCCGTGGGGGCTCGATGCTCGGAGTGATTGGGCTGATTGACTTTCCTCTCCGGGGCTCTTAAAAGTGCTCCTGGTTGTCAACGCGGCTCCAGCCTTGGGAGGGCCTGAAGGTGCTTGTGAATCGTTCGCGGGCAGCCGCAGCGCGCTCTGCCGCGTGCCTCTTGGGCGCGAGCATCACCCGTGGCTGGGGGGGCGTTTCTCACTCCCCTGCGGAGATGGAGAGGGAAGAGCAGGGGTGATGGGTGCTCATGTGGGTCCCGCTCCCAGCCCCGCACCCTTGGGTGGCTCCGAGCTGCTTTCTCCGCACGGCTTAGGTGCACCAGCCTGATGCACTTGTATTCCAGCGCCGGTAATACTGCCCCCAGCCACGCCAGCGGGCTCGGGGAGAGCAATCCCAATCCTTCTCTGAGCCTTTCTGCATCCGCAGCGTGTAGTGTACATCCCCTGACCACGGCTGCTCCGCGGGTTGTCTCTGGTGTCTTGTATGATGGTTGTGCTTGGTTGCCCCCAGCTCTGCTCTGCAGGTTGCCACTTGGCCTCGCTGACGGTCCCTTTGCGTTGCTTGGAGCATCCTGGCGTGTCCCATGGTGATGCCTTATCCCAGCTGCATCATTTTTTCCATCACTTTCCTCCTTGGGCGTGCTTCCTTGGGTCAGCGTCCGTCATGATTCACGCTGGGGCTGGGTGCCAGCCCTGGTTGCCCTCCCTGTGCCTCGCCTGGTTAAAGATGAAAACCTCATCCCCGTCACTCACCAGCGCCCTGCACACACCTACCTCTTAGGAGGGGCTGGGGGCTTCATCCGCTTGCTGATGAGACAAGAGCAGTGTCCCTCGCTGCTGGATGCCGGTGCCAGGGCTGCCAGGCAGATCGCGATGCTCCTGGTGGCACAGCCCTTCGTCCCGGGGCTGGGAGGGCTGAGCTCGTGGTGGCCTGGCTCTGGATGGATGTGCCGGCTGGCCTGTTCTCCCGCTGGGCGAGAGTGGTGCCAGTGCCGGCGGGCTTGGGTGCCAGCACCAAACACGCGGAGGGCTGGAAAACATCTTCCCAGCACCCACCCCAGGGGATTTCTCCAGTTGGCGTGTGGTAGAGCTTCTTGTGGGTCAGGAGCTGTGCTCGGGGGCGTGGCCACTGCCCTCCCCCTCTCTCAATGCCAAATATTGCGTTAATGCAAGGAGCCGTGAAAACTGCTCCTTCCGTGCCGCGTGACCGTGACGGGAGGTGCCGGCTGGGCTGTGCTCCCCGGGGACTTGCATCGCCGCTGCCGCGACTCCGTGGTTTGTCCCTCCATCCGCACTTCACGGGGAGTCGGTGGGGAGTGGGACCAGGCTTTTAAACGTGCTGCAAACCTGCTTTGCCAGGAAGCTCTGAGGTCCTTGCCAAGGGCTGCCTGGAGTGGGGCGGGAGCAATTAGGAACGGGATTTCGGGTGCAGGGTGTAAGTGCAGAGCCATGCGAGCGCACGGTATCCTCCCGCATCTCTGAAGGACGCAGTTTGTCTCCAGTTTCCAGACTCCCAGCTGGGTGGTTTCCCACCACTGAGGGCCATTCCCTAGAGCTGGAGGAGGGTGAGGGTGTTCTGGGACTTGCTCTGACCCCAGCGTGTTCCCATCCCCGGCTCTCCGGAGCAGCTGGCATCTCGAACTTGTTGCTGGCTGCCCTGAGAGGAAAACAAACAGCGTCTCCAGCTCACCAGTGGGACGGAAAGTTTTGCTGGCTGGGGCTGGACAGCCTGGCTGGCGTTCTCCTGGCTTAGCGGCTGTTGAATCCCTTGGCGAGGCACTCGTGTTTCATGCCCGCTCTTGGCGGGTGTCTCGCTTCCCGAGAGCTTTGCCTGGCAGCCGTGGGCGAAAACTCCCTGCCTGCC
>NW_010261653.1:2778-3357 GCF_000690775.1 Eurypyga helias
ACGCCGCCTTCTCCTTCCGCGGCCCCGTGCCAGCGGCTGGTCCATGTCGCCGGTGTCCGGCTGCTGGCAGCCCTGTCCCCGGGGCCGGGGAAGCTGTTGGGCCTAGGATGCTCCTGCAGCCCTCGCCTGCTTTCCCAAGCGTGGCTTCTCACTGCAGCCTCTCTCCCCAGCTGGTGAGGCAGGAGGGGTTTGGCCGTGCCCTGGGGCTCCCGTGCGTGAAGGACGGAGGCGGAAGAGGAAGGCCACCGTGGGTGTTTGCCATCGAGACACGCTGCACGGGATCCCTGCCACTCTTATGAGGTAGGGAGACCCCTGTGGGGACCGGCACTGGCTTAGCCCCCGTGAGAAATTTGGGAGCTGGTTGCTTCCAGCTTTGACAATGGCAGCAAGGGGTGAGGCGGCAGCTGAGCTGGTGGCAGCACCCAAAGATGCTGCTTTGATGCCTCTGGGGAGAAGGGGAGGGAGGGTGCCAGGATGCTGCCTAGGATCGCAGGCACTGCCTCCAGCGATGTCTTGCCGGGTCCTAGGGCTGTTCTGTGGCGGCTGCCTTGGCTTCCATACCCGCGGTGAACAGGTTTG
>NW_010261653.1:3467-3970 GCF_000690775.1 Eurypyga helias
CTCAGGTTGCGTCTGACGTTCCCCCTGCCACACGTCTGGCGTGTCCCCTGCCCCCTCCCTGCCCTGTGGTACCCTGTTTTAAGCTGTGCCGGAGCAGCAGGCTGTCACCTGCCCCAGGAGCCAGTGGAGGGCAGCAATGCCCTCCAGTGCCACCGGCTCCAGGCTCCCGTGACCCCAGGGAGCTGGTTCTGGAGCCTGCAGTCCACATGGAGCTGATCCCGTGGGGACTCCACGTTGCTAAAGCCAGGCTTTGCGACTGTTGGGGTCTTAGAGGAGGGTCGTGCTCAGGACTAGGAGTGCTGGGGGACCTATGGAAGTGCCCCTGTGCCTGACTCCTGCTTTGGGAACAGACTGCCAAGGGGGACCCTGGTGCAGAGAGGGCCGCGGATGTCCCAGTCACTCGGCTGGAGAGCGGAACCCAGTGAGGCTGGTTACTGGGCTCTGGGCAGAGAGGGGAGCCACGCCTGCAGATGGAGCTGGGGTTTTGCTGCCAGTGGCTGGGG
>NW_010261653.1:3984-4423 GCF_000690775.1 Eurypyga helias
GCCCGCGGCCTCCGGGCCAAGCCCGCGGCAGGGCTCGGTGCCCGCCGCACAGGCTGAGCGCAGCAGGTGGCACCATCCCCATGGCCGTGCCAGGAGGATGAGCGATGCTCACAAGAGCTGTGCGTGTCCCCTGGGTGCTGGCACGTGGCCGGGAGTTGTGAAGAGAGCAGAGGGGGCTGTGCACAGCTCCCGTAGCCCCTAATAGGATCTGGGACTCGCTCCCTTGCGCTCAGATGGAATTACCTTTCCTATGAGGTCCTGCCTGGTAGAGCCAGGCTGCAGGGACTCTTGGGAGGGGATTGCTCAAAGAATTAACCACCTCTTGGCTGTTAAGCTTCACCCTCCTTGCACGTGGTGCCGGGCAGGATTCAGTCTCCCAGCCTGGTGTGTGCACACATGTGCCGGAGGGGAGCATCTCCCCAATCCCCTCCGGCGGGAC
>NW_010261653.1:4478-7092 GCF_000690775.1 Eurypyga helias
CCTCCCATGGGGACTGTAGTGCGTGAGAGGATGGGAAGAATTTGCTGAGCACGGGGTGTTTTCAGGTTTTGCGTGTCTTGTGCCTGGCTGCATCCCCTCCCTTCCCACCGCCCCTGCATGGGCAGCTCAAGCTCTCTGCAGACCCTCCAGGAGTGCCGGCGATCCCCCTCAGCTCTCTTGCTGCACTGATCTGTGGGAGCTGGTCTCCCCTTGTTCGAGAGCCACGGTGCATTCCACGGGCCCAGCCAGGGCTCATAGGGGACCCCCGCCCAAATTCTCCATGCGTGTGCCAAGTGGGTCAGGCATTTCCTGACAGGGAGAGGGAGTGCATCCTGGGCATCCCTCAGGCATGTGCTGGGGCGATGGGACCTTCTGTCTCTGGCTGTGCCTTGCTCTGCTCCCAGCAGGTGAAGGGGTGGTGCTGCTGGTCCCATGGGACTGGGAGTGAGTGGTAGATGGATGGAAACCACTGTCCACCAAACCCGGGGTGGGGGGTGCAGGCATCAGGGATGCAGTGGCTGGGCGGATGGCGATGAGGTCAGCAGCATAGTCAGCGGCATGGGGGGCTGAGGCTGGAAAAAAATGGTGAGGTCCCCTCTCCACCTGAGCCCCAGCCTCTCCCCACGTGCAAGCTCCTTAGTGGGAGGATATTTCTTCTCATCTCGCTGACTCCTTGTGCCCTCCCAGCCTGCCGATCGCCGCCGGCCTGAGATGTCAGCCGGCGACAAGAACGGGGGCAGCCGCTCCAGCAGCAGCCGCCTGCAGAGCAAGAAGCCCCCCAACCTCTCCATCGTCATTCCCCCCCGGGAGGTGGAGGAGGACGGTGCCCGCAAGGAGGCGAGTGATAGGGGACTGCAGCCATCCCACACTGGATTTGGGAGGCTGCCATCCTCGGGATCCCCCGTATGCCATCGTGTCCTTAACGCTGTGCTCTGTCTTCCAGCCCTCCAAAGTCCCCATCTACCGAAAGAGCAAGAGCCTGCAGGAGCCCCGCTCCAAGGGATGCGACAGCTCGGAGCGCCAGCCCGGCTTCCGCCGGCAGACTTCCCTGTCCCAGAGCATCCGCAAGTGAGGGCTGGGGAGCGGCGACGTGGGGGAAGGCAGTCTTCAGCAGTGGCTGGGGACCAAGGGACCCCAGTGGGGTGTTGTGGCTGTGGGTACTGGCAGAGGATTTGGGATGGGGATGGAGAGTCACAGGAAGAGAACACCTTGGAGGGTTTCACGTGGCTCTGCTTTGACTCACTAGTGTCTGTCTGGGGAAAATCCTGCACCAGAATCGTTTAATGCTAATTCACACCAGTTTTAGTACCTTAGGGAAATTTTTCAGCCCCGTTTGTGTAGGACCTTCACAAGCACCTTGAGCTGTACATCTGCTGCAGCCCAGAGCTGCTGCTCTGTCCCCTGCAAGGTGCAAGTCTTGATGGAGTGACCTCCCCAGGGACCCCCAAAGGCCAGTGACATCCCTTCCCTGACTCACAGCCGGGTCAAAACTTGCCCTGCTGCAGGCTGAGCTGAGGCACCCCAACCCAAAACTGGAGACGATGCCCGAGTGGGATTGGCGGTACCTGGGCTGGGGGGACCAGCTGGGTGACAAGCGTGCCCCTCATCTGCCCAGGGGCACGGCGCAATGGTTTGGCGTCAGCAGCGACTGGGAGGGGAAGCGACAGCAGTGGCAACGCAAGAGCTTGCAGCACTGCAGCATGCGATACGGCAAGCTGATGAAACCCCCCCTAGCGCGACATGGAGCTGCAAAGCCAGGACGTACCCTCCTTCCAAGGCACCGAGTCGCCCAAGCCCGCCAAGATGCCCAAGGTAGAGCTCGGGGCATGGGGTCCGGCTCCCAGCCTTGCGGTCCCAGCACCCACACCTCTTTCTTCCTCCAGATTGTGGACCCGCTGGCCAGGGGCCGTCCCTTCCGCCATCCCGACGAGACCGACCGTCCCCACACGCCCCACCACGTCCTGCCCCCCCTCACCCCCGGCGTCGCCTCCTTGGCATCCTTCAACAGTGTCCGCTCTGGCTATGGCCGTCTGCCGCGCAGGAAGAGGGAGTCCGTTGCCCACATGAGCTTCAAGGCGGCCGCAGCCCTTCTCCGTGTGAGTTTCGAGGAGCTGGAGGGAGACATCATCTTCCTGACTTGGGTTTCAGCTCTGTCCCTTGCCTATCATCTTTGCTTCTTGGCTTTTTGCTTTACACAGAGATCTCTGTCTCTCCAGAGCAGGTTTGAGGGGAAAGGTTGGTGGTTTTTAACCTGAACTCTGCTTAAAAAGAGAAATTTTGGTGAAGAATGGACCACCAAAGCAGAACTGTCTTGCACAGCATCCCTAGCAAAAAGCAGCTTCTGGGTTTCAGTGCTGAGGAACAAGGAGACCTTTTGCTGCATGGGAAGCTTCTCCAGTGGATTTCCATCCTGGGAAGCCCTGGCCAAGCCTCAGGGTCACGTTTGTGGGACCAATACCAAAGAGGGGATTTAGAGTTTCCTTGTCGTGCTGACTAACGTGGTCGTGGTCCAACGCTGGCTCTCAGGAGCTAAAGGCAGCATTTGCTGCCAGATCCAGCGGCCTGTCCTTCCCATGTGGTGGGATATGGCAGCTAGTTGGTCCTGAACCTGGGT
>NW_010261654.1:0-225 GCF_000690775.1 Eurypyga helias
GCGTTGCTGTGGCGTGGAAAAGGAATGCGGGGGTCGAGGGGTGCAACGGTGTCAGCCCTCCGGTGGCTGATCTGCTCTCGGGCAGGGGCAGGAGGGCTGGCCCGTGGCCTGTCACAGCCCCGGGAGCATCGATGTGGGGTCCCTCAGCCTGGACATCCACCCCACCGGACTCTCTGAGCTGCTCCCTCCGGGGGCTTGGCCCCCCCCAGCAGTGCCGTGTAACTG
>NW_010261654.1:246-8179 GCF_000690775.1 Eurypyga helias
TTTCAGCGCTCCGAGCGGTTGGTTTGCTTCTCTGTGTGTGCAACAGTGGGAAGGTGCCGGTGGCTGTCAAGGAGTGTGTCTGAATTCAGCAGATGAGGGGAGGTATAGGCAGGTGCTTGGTTTTTCAGACTGCGGCAGCTGATGTCTCCTGGACAAAGGAGATCACCCTCCCGCTTTATACTTATGTGTCAGCGTGAAGAACTGTGCAAGCTTGGGTGATTGCAGAGCTGGTGATGGCCATGTTGCAGCTTGCAGCAGCCCAGGCTCTGCTGCTGATGGCATTGGGCTCAGCGGTACTGAGGATGGATTTAATGCTTCCTGGAAAGGGGGTGACTCGTAAGGTGTAGCAGGAAGATTTCTGTGCTGGATCTGCTGTCATTTTCCTCTTTCAGCACAGTGAAGTGACCACGAGCCAGGCAGAGGCTGGGGAGACCTTGGCTCCTGCCTCAGCGTTTGGGTGGGGGGAGAGACCGAGTCAGAAGCTGAGGGTGTCTCACTCACTCGTGTTTCCAGGGCCTGGTGAACCCGCTGCTGGGCTTAGGGCTGCCTTCTTGGATTCTCTGAATCATGCAACTTGCACCCTGCAGAGCTTGAGACTGGTGGAAAATGTTGATGAGCTGAGCCCAGATGCTTTTAATTTCCCCTGCCCTGTTGCAATCCTTTTTCAGGGAAGAAACGAGCGGGAAACAGGCTTGCTGTGTGCAGTGTTGCAGTGCCTCTTTGCTCTTTTCCTTCTCATTCTGAGCCCTGCTTTGGTGCTCCAGTCCTGCTGCCCAGGGCTGGGAGCCAGAACTCACGGGAGAGCATCCTTCATGCTGTTTCTCTTGTATGTGAATCCAAGATGACATCTGCTCTTGAAGAGTTGGAAGGTGTCCCAAGGATCTGCCCTGAGCTGGATGTAGCTCTTTTTTATCACTTCTGGGGAGTGGGGGCAGCTGAGGCTGGCTGGGTTCAGTTCCTGCTGTTTGAGCCAAGCAATGAAGCCAAAACATAAGTCCCAGACTGGCTGGGCCCAGCACTGTAGAGATCATCCGTGAAGGTCGCCAGGCGTGCAGACTAGGGTGCAGCCTCCCTGCATGCTTCCTGACCGTGGTGGCACCATTCCTTTTGTGTGTTGATGCAGGGGAGGGAGGAACCACGATTCTGTGGGTGCAGGAGTGACCAGCATTACTGCTTCCCATTTGGGGGCCCGCTTGCCTGGCAGCGCTTGTATGCCCTCCCAGCGCGTGGGGTGCTGAGCCCCGAGTCACATGTGGAGGGCTTTAGCACACAGGGACGATGGGGACATCCCTGCTCTGAGGCTGGAAGGTTCCCCTATGCTGCAGCACCAAGGCTGTCCCACGGGATGAGCCCTCAGGTCTTGGCCCTGGGCAGGGAAGAGCTTCTCCAACACGGGGCACGTGACCCTGCCCTTGTAGAGCACACTGCTGGCTTGCCATCACCCTGGCCTCTAGGCTGTGACTCTGGGAGGAAGTGAGCAGCAGGACACATGCAATGGCCTCTGCTGCTTTTTAAGTATTTCAGAGGTCTCCCATTTCCTCTTTTTCCAGCTGTACACGGGGTGAGTGTCACACAGCCACTGGCTGTGGTGAGCAGTGGTAAAGAGCTGTCCCTTCACGCTCTTTATCGGGTGCGGAGCAGACAGTGCCATGCTGCCTGCACTTATCTGTTCCGTGGCCAGGTCTCTCTCATCTCCAGCTGCGTGCTGCAAGCCGTGCAAGGAGCGAGTGTCTTTTTTGGTCTGCAGCTGTGTTTCCCGCTCGCGAGCTCAGAGCAAGGCAGAGTTTCAGTGCGAGCACCTCTGTGTCTGCTCCAGCAGTGCAGAGCTGCTGAGTGTGACTCCCGGCTGCGGTTCGGCACGTGAGAGGAACACTTGGGGTGCAGCGGGGTGAGCTGCACTTGTAACCCCTCCCTGCAAAGGAAGGGCTTTTCTGGGTTTCTCAGGGCTGTGCTTTGGTGTCTCCTGCCTGTGCTGGAGCACAGATTTCTCTGGAAATGACTAACGTTGGGGGAAACACTGAGGATGTCTTGAACACCCACAGCCTTGGAAAAGTGGGGTGCTGGGAGGCAGCTGCAGCTTCTGGTGTTGGCAGGCCTCCCCTGTAGGAGAGAAGAGCTTGTGGCTGCTCAGCCAGTGCCGTGGCCCTCCAGCCGGACTGAGCTGTTGGGTGATATGGATGGAGACCGTGCTGGGGCACCTGGCTCCCTTCAGCCCAGCGTGGCCTCTGGGTGCTCAGCAGGGTCAGGGAACAGGAGATGGGTGCAACAACAACAGCAGTCTGCTGCTCGGTGAAGACTGGGAAGGGGTCTGGGAGAATCAGAGGTAGGGCTGTTAGGGTCACTGGGGCTGGATTTTGGTGGGGAACCTTGCCCCACAGCTCTGCACGCCTGAGCCAGGGTTCCTGTGTGCTGTGGTGTGCTCCTGGGCCTCTGCCCCGGGGCTTCACAGGTGGGCCAGTAGCTGGTGCCTGTCTGAAGGTTCCCATTTCTCTTACTTTCCAGGGATCTGCTACACAATATTTGACCTGGGCTTCCGCTTCGATGTGGCCTGGTGAGTTCCTAGTAAATACCCGCGTCCTCCCCGCTGAGCACAGGGCTGGGTGAGGAGCTGCTTGGTGTTGGCAGGGAGCAGCACTTGTTTTTGAGTGGCAGGCAACAGTCACTGCATCACAGAGGAACAAGAGCTACAGTGCTCCCTGTGAGGTGGGATAGATGCAGCCCATGTGTACATGTGCCTGGCTCCATAGAGGGTCCTGATGCAGCCATCACTGCCCTTCCCAACTCTGTCCCAGCCCACCCCCTCTTCCTGCAGCTTCCCAGCCCAGGTTTCCCCTTCACAGTAAAGGTTTGGAAGGAAGGTCTTGATCCGTGCAGGTGAGGGTCCTGCGTTGCTGGCCATCTCAGTCTGCATGTTGGGGTGGGGATACATGTTTTGGGGCTGTGCACCATGACTAGAGGGGCTCAGCCTGTGTGCTAACTCCAGGTACTACTTCCTCTCCAGGTTCTTGACGGAGACCTCACCCTTCATGTGGTCCAACCTGGGCATTGGCCTGGCCATCTCCCTGTCCGTGGTGGGAGCTGCTTGGTGAGTGGGGCTGGCTCTTCAGCGGGCTCCTGCTGCCCCACCTCAGTACTTGCTTATATGCTGCGGTTTCCCATGGCTGGGCAGGGGCAGAACAGTGTGTACATGCAGGGGTGTGGGGCTGGGTGGGTCGCTGCAGCTGTGGGGCCAAGTTGCTGGGCTCCTGGCAGGTCTGGGCAGATCACAATGGCAGTGGAGAAGCAGGGACCCCCTGGCTCGCTGGAAGCCATGCCCCTGAGCCCAGGCCATGCGGTGGTGGCTCTTGTGCCCCAGCAGTTCTGCTGGTGTAGGTGGTGGAGCTTGGGGCCACTTGTACCCTTGGGGGTGGGCAGGCCAAGTCTGCAGTGTGCCCCAGCTGCACGCCCGATTCTTTGCTCAGCTGGAAGATCCTGGTTTCCCTATTGAATCCTTCAGAGTGCCAGACCCTCCACCAACCACCCTTGTCTGCCACAGGGGGATTTACATCACGGGCTCCAGCATCATCGGCGGTGGAGTCAAAGCCCCTCGGATCAAAACCAAGAACCTGGTCAGGTAAGCAGAGGCTGGGGGTCAGTGCTCCTGAGCGGAGCAGGGCCCAGCCAGGTGCAGAGCCTCCTGTCCTCCCTCCAGCTGGATGCTGCTGGCGCACCATTCCTTGTTTGTTGTCAAAACAAAGAGCCCTAAAGGAGCCAGAGTGCTGCTTTGAAGAGTCACTGTGTGATATCACGAATGAATGAGCCCAGTGTGTTCAAAACAAACACCCTGAGATCAGCTTCCTGCCCCAGGGGAGGGTTGCCCTGGCCAGACCTTGCACAGCCGAGGAGCTGAAGGGGGCTGGCAGAGGGCAGGACTCTGGACCTGCTTCCCACAGGGCCGTCACCTTTCTGCCTCGGCAGCAGTGGGGCAGGCTCAGATCTGGCCTGGCTGTCTGGGCACAAAGTGACGGGGGATGCCCTGCTCAGACTTGGCCTTTCTCCCACAGCATCATTTTCTGCGAGGCTGTGGCCATCTACGGGATCATCATGGCGATCGTCATCAGTAACATGGCTGAGGTACGGGAGGACCTGGGCTGCCCTGCCAGATGTGAGCTGGCTGCAGTGCCACGGTGGGGATGGGCAGCCGGGCGTGGGCCAGCGTTGTGAGCGGTGGCCCTGTGGGGGACTTGGGACTCTGTGGTGGCTCTGGGAGCCCCTGGACTGGTGGTGCGTGTGGCGGCCCTTATCCACGCTGAAGAGTGGGTTGGGGTAGCACCCACAAGGCAGGTGTCGTGAAGCCACCCAGGGACATGGAATCAGGGACCAGCTCTGGCCAAAATAGGGCTGTCTCGTGCCGTACTGGGGACAGGTACCTCTCCCAGAGACCACGGCCAGTAACCCAGGCCCTCTGCTTTCTCTCAGCCTTTCTCTGCAGTCACCCCAGAGGCGATCGGAGCCAGGAACTACCACGCAGGTAAGGACTGCTCAGTCTCTGGTGCTGCTGTGAGCATTGCCACACCCTGACTGCCTTCTGCTCCTCCCTCTGCCCTGGGCCGTAGAGAACAAGACCCAGGCCCTGCAGTCCGCTGCACTGTGACTTCTGCCAAAAAGCAGCTTTGTAGTTACCTTTTCAATGCCCTCCAGCACCCAGCTGGCATCTTGAGACGCTGCAGCGTGCCTCAGGTGCGGGTGGAAGGGGGTTACCCCCTGCTCTTGCAGTTGTTCCTCTCTCACAGGTTTCTCCATGTTCGGGGCTGGCCTGACCGTGGGGTTATGCAATCTCTTTTGTGGGGTCTGCGTGGGCATCGTGGGCAGTGGGGCTGCCCTGGCTGATGCCCAGAATGCCAGCCTCTTTGTCAAGATCCTCATCGTGGAGATTTTTGGCAGTGCCATAGGGCTGTTTGGGGTCATCGTTGCTATCCTGCAGGTACCTGCCTCCTGGGGCCACCGGGCTTACGTGAGCGCAAGGTGCCTTGTCTCCCTGGGTGCTCTTCCGCTCTGGGGAGACAACACCTGGCCTCCAGCACAATCCTCTGCACTGGGATGGGGAGGCTGCTCACAAGGTTTGGGGTGGCACAGCTCTCCCCACAGCATGCTGTGCCTGTCTGTGACAGTGTGAACTTTTTGTGTGGCCCCTCTCTGCAACTGTCACTTTGGGTGCACCCTGTGTGATACTCATCGGTGGGGCTGATAAGCTGTCTGCAGCTCCTGGATGGTTCTGGGGTGCTTGGGTGGGAATAGGGTGCTGGGCTGGGCTTTGTGGGGCAGGGCCTAACCTCTCTTCTTTCTTTTCTAGACGTCTAAAGTAAAAATGGGCAACTGAGCCCTGTCCCACCCAGCCTGTTCCAGCCTGCCCCGAGAGGTGCTGTATATATTTATTTAATGTTTCTATCCTTGACCGGGGCAGGAGCTGCCCGGCGGCGGGAGCTCGGCTGCGTAGAGCCCCGTCCTGCCGATCCACCGGCCCCTCAGCAGAAACTGAGTTCTCTGTGTGAGTTCTGTCTGCCCCCAGCGTGCGGGGCCCCGGTGCCGCCTGTCCCCGGTGTGTGTGTAGAATCGACCACCAGTGCAATTCTGTGTCCGTGAAATAAATATGGTTCTCGTCCAAGGATGCAGCTCTTCCTCTGCCCTGTGGGTGCGGGGGGCAGGCTTGCAGAGAGCACGTGCTGATGTGGGCTGAGCCCCTGCTCAGAGATTCCTGGGTTTAAATTGAAAGTGGGGAGGTGTAGATTAGATATCAGGAAGAAATTCTTCACAGAGAGGGTGTTGAGGCAGTGGGACAGGTTGCCCAGAGAAGCTGTGGATGCCCCATCCCTGGAAGTGTTCAAGGCCAGGCTGGATGAGGCTTGGAGCAACCTGGTCTAGTGGAAGGTGTCCCTGCCCATGGCAGGGGGGTTGGAACTGGGTGGTCTTTAAGGTCCCTTCCAACCCAAACCATTCTGTGATTCTATGATTCTGTGCCTCTCCTGCCCGGTTCCAGGAGCCTGGTGGGGTTAACCCTGCTGCCTGCTCGGGGCTGTGGGAATGCAGAGCTCTGCTTTGCTGTCTGGAGCAGGTAGGAGGCTGCTGGAGCAGGTAGCTCTACGCCGCCTCTGCCAGGCTTCTACCAGCGCTGGCTCTGCCCCACGCGAGGCATGCTGGAGGCACAGGCACGAGCCGGTTTGGGCCTTTCGGCTCCCATCCAGGTCATTCAGTGCAGCGGGAGGGTACAGAGTGTCCGCAGCCCCATTGTGCAGCCAGGGAGCACCAGAGGGGTAGAGGAGCAGAGCCTTTGCCGCTTCCCAAACCTCTCCTTCCGCCAGCAGCTCCCTGCGTGACTGTTGGCTGGGTGCTGCTGCCTGGGCAGGTGCTGCTGGGGGCCAGGGCCCCCCACTCTGCTGTGCCCCTCGGTCCTGGGAGCCCTGGCAGAGACTCAGGGGGTGGGGATGCATCCTGCTGGCTCCGCTCCCCTCTCCCTGGCTGTGGTGAATGCAGCATGGGGAAGCCAGCTGTGGCCAGCTGGGCCTGCAGCTCTTGTGCTGCTTGGGGGAAGGGAAGGACAAGGTTCTCCTGCCTCCGCTCTGCAGAGAGCCTGGAGCTGATGCTTCTGCAGTCTGCCGTATCCAGCACGGGGCTCTCATCCTCCTGTGCTGCCACTACACCTTCACAGGGGAAGCATCGATCCCCAGCTGCTCGTCATGCCGCATCAGTGCGGATGCACGCCTGGAGCTGCCCATCTCTTTTTCCCACTTGGATGCAACAGGCTGGGGCCAGGGTGGGGCTGCTGGAGCTGGGGAGGTGTTCACGCCTCCTATTTTTTGCACTTGGGACTCGGGCAGCTGCCTTTGCTCTGAGCTCTGCCCGTTTCCCAGCTTCACTCCCCGTTGTCCTGTGTGTTTTGGGACAGCAGTGATCAGGCTGGGCTGCGGGAAGGCAGCTGGGGCAAGCCAAGCCCCTGTTCCTGCTTGCTCTGCTGGCTGCTCCAGGGCTGGAGGCTGCGACAGGAGCCCCGTGCACCCCACAGGATGGCGGGGATGCAAGCTGGGCCCTGCCTGCTGAGAAGGAAGGGTGTGAGGTGTGGGCCGAGTTTTGCCCATCCTTCGTGAGGGGTGTGCCCCATCCCCTGGCATGGCCAGAGATGTCTGAAGCCCCTGGGGGCTGCAGGGACATCCTGTCAGTCCTCTGCTGAACTCATGGGGCTACCTGGGGTTGGAGAGCCTGTGCTGCCTGCAGAGGAGCTGCTCCATCCATGGGTTAATCTTCCTGGTTAACAGCTGCCTCCAAAGACTCACCCACTTGTCTTTCAGCAGTCCGTCTCGCCCTGCCCTGCCCTGCCTTGGCTTGGTAGAAATCCATCTGCTGCCACAAATCTCCCCCCACAAGGTGCTTTTCCACCCTCCAAATCCCACCTGCCTGCATCGCTGCTTTGGCCCTGGACTTGCCCATGTCCTTGTGAGGATATGAGACCCACCAAGGCCGGGCTCGCGGCGGCGTGGGAGCCCCACGGCCGCCCTCCTCCCGCCGGCGCTGGCGGGGTGAGTACACCCTCCGCTCCCTTGTTCTAGGTGCATGCGCTCGGGTTCTAGGACTTTGCACTTGGGTGTGCTGAATACCTGCTGCTCAGGCATGGAGAAAGCGCCCGAGCGGTGCTCCAGCCTCGTGCGCCTCGTCTCATTTAGGAGCAGCAGCGGCCGGAGTTCAAAGATTATTTGGTGACTGTAAGTACTCGTGGGGGAAATGCCACCCGTGGAAGAGCCGGAAGCAGAAATCCGATGGCTTTCCACAGGGCTTTCTGCAGGGGCTGGGCTGGCGGGTGCTGCTCTGGTCTCTGCTGTAAGGGGGTCTTCCGTAGGGCGCTGCCGTGGGGCAGAGGGAAAGCCCCCGGGGTGAGCGGCCAGGGACGGGGCACGAGGAGAGG
>NW_010261655.1:0-4857 GCF_000690775.1 Eurypyga helias
GATTACAGATCTATGATTACAGATCACATTGGACTCGGAGAACAGACCTGTAAACTGTTACGTTTAACAACTGTTAGTTAGTTATGGCAGTGTTAGACAACCTCTTGCCACTGCCATTTCTAATCTTAATGGATATGATTCAGTAGACAAAGCTGAATAGGTATTAAATAGACACAGTAATGAGAAACCAAAGTGTCATGTTAAGTGTGCAGTGTTGTACACACTTTCTCCAATAGAAAGCAGGAAAACTAATTGTGAACTATTAAGTACTTTTTCTTATGGAAATAGTAGGAAAACATTAATTAAAAAAAAAAAAAAAGAAAAAGAAAAAACCCAAGAACTTTTAATAGAAACACTCGTTGCAATAAAAACTTCTTAAGACAAGAATTTCCGAGTTTGTATCTGAATGCTACATTACAACAGTTACTTCAACTCGCTGTAGTTAAAAATTTTGGTGAGAAACTCGAGGAGAGCAATGACAGATGGCTCAAGTCCTGGCTCCAAGCAGGGATCTGCATCCCAAAGAAGAACTTTCATCAGCCTGCTTCTGTCTCTAGAACTGTCACATGTGCTAATGTCAGTCAGAAATGACAGGAAGGAAATCTCTCCCAGCACTGAATCTTTCACCATTATTACAAATACTAGCTTGTTATTCTTCTGAAAGTGGATGTGGAGACATATGTTTCCTTCAGAAACACTTCCCATTGTATTGCCTAAACCCCCAAACATTTCATTATGTTTTGAAAGTGCATTTCATTAAAAATTTTGTATACTATTTCCTTCCTCAGGAAGGACATAACCAAGGCATGACTATTTCTGAGATGCACAGGTATATCAGTTGTTGAATGCTAGCTCCATCTGAGCACTGGAGTCAAAACAAAAACCACATGTTATAGTAACAAAGGAAATTCAAGTCATACTTGTATTGACTATTTTTTGTGATTCTATAAAGAGGGGTCATGACTCCAGTTTTTAAAACATATTCTGGATGATTAGAAGCATTGATCTGATGATATCATGCTCCTTCAGCAGTATTAAAAGGAGGGAAAATAGAGCCTCTTCACTTGTACAACAGAGAAAAGCAGCATCAATATGCTGCCTAGATCTGCAGAAACAACAGTGATAAATACAGAAAAAAACCAAGTGTGTATATGCTTTTGGCATACAAATGCTCAGTGGAAAGAGGTTTAATACCTTAAATTTCTGAGTTAGCTACTAGCGTAACAGCTGAATTTTGAAGTGTACAAGACAGAAGAACACACAGAGATAATCAAACCGAAGGTTCATCTGGTCCATTAACCTGTCTGTAGCATCAGCAAGAACAAATACCTAGAGGTGTGTTTAGGTGTAAGAGAAGCACCCTATGCTGCCTTCCCATTATTCAACAATTTATATTTCAGGGACTCCCTGAAAAAGTTGTTTCCTCTGTATTTGTAAGTTGCCATGGATTTATCTACCATGAGCTTGTCTTGAACCAAGGTAAGTTTTCAGCATCCAGAACATCCTGTTGTTAGAAGCTCTGCAAAGCTTAATTACACATGGTGTGAACAAGTTGCTTGTTTGCTCTGATGCTTTTCTTACTCAATTTGTTTCTATTTCCTGCTAATAAAATCACTGAACAGTCAATCTGTGTATTGTGCAATCTGTGGGACACATTCTGATTTGCCTTTCCTGCTACCAGTTGTCTCTTCTCTAGGCTGGAGAGCCCTAGCCAACTTAATTGTTCGCAGTCCTTAAGCCATCTCATGCTTTTGATCATCCTTATTGGTTTTTCCTGATCTTTTTTCATTTCTGTGATATCACTTTTGATGTGGAAAAACCACACAGTAAAGATGCTAATGGATCACAGATTTATTTAGTTGTATCATGAGTCTACTCTGTTTTGTTCTCTATTTCTTTCTTAATATCTAATAACTGATCTCTTTTTATCAATTACTGTAAATTGAGCTACCACTTTTCTAGAAATTTAATTTTCTGGCCTGAGTTTTTCTAGAACTACTGTGTAACTGAGTGCTATCAGTCAATGTTACTCACTCATCCCTTCAAATACTGATGTTTTACTCTTGTTAATCAGATTGCATTTATCTGCATCTATTTTTGTGTGCTATTTCAAAACAGTCACTGAAGAACTCCTAAGGTTCTTTTGCAACTCTTTGAAACCAGCCCTTGTTAAGGAGGAAAGATTTACTAATATTTTACTAAAGACTTAAGGTGATGGATTGACCCTCACTGATGGAAAGCCACTCTATCACTCTGCTCCTCAGCTGGGCAGGGGAGATAAAATATAAGCAAAAGCTTGTGGGTTGAGATGACAAGGAGAGATCACTCAGAAGTCACTGTCACAGGAAAACCAGAGCCAACTTGAGGAAAATTAATTTAGTGCTGCACCCTCAGTAAGTTTTCAGATGAGACTAAGTTGGGTGGGAGTGCTGATCTGCCTGAGGGTAGGCAGGCTCTTCAGAGGGATCTGGACAGGCTGGATTGATGGGCTGAGGCCGACTGTATGAAGTTCAAAGCCAAGTGCCTGTTCATACAACAACCCCCTGCAACACTACAGTCTTGGGGACGAGGGACTGGAATAGCTGCCCAGTGGAAAAAGACCTGGGGGTGTTGATTGACAGAGGCTGAATGTGAGCCAGCAGTGTGAGGCAGGCTCTTCAGAGGGATCTGGACAGGCTGGATTGATGGGCTGAGGCCGACTGTATGAAGTTCAAAGCCAAGTGCCTGTTCATACAACAACCCCCTGCAACACTACAGTCTTGGGGACGAGGGACTGGAATAGCTGCCCAGTGGAAAAAGACCTGGGGGTGTTGATTGACAGAGGCTGAATGTGAGCCAGCAGTGTGCCCAGGTGGCCAAGAAGGCCAGCGCCATCCTGGCCTGTATCAGGAACAGTGTGTCCAGCAGGATTAGGGAAAGGATTGTCCCCCTGTACTGGGCACTGATGAGGCCTCACCTCTAGTACTGTGTTCATTTTTGGGCCCCTCACTCCAAGAAAGACACTGAGGGGCTGAAGCATGTCCAGAGAAGGGCGACAAAGCTGGGGAAGGGTCTAGAGCACAAGTCCTGTGAGGAGGACCTGAGGGAACTGGGAGTGTTCACCCTGGAGAAGAGGAGGCTCAGGGGAGCCCTTATCGCTTTCCACAACTCTCTGAAAGGAGGTTGCAGAGAGATGGGGGTTGGTCTCTTCTCCCAAGTGATAGGACAAGAGTAAATGGCCTCAAGTTGCACCAGGGGAGGTTTAGATTGGATATCAAGAAAAACTTCTTAACTGAAAGGGCAGTCAGGTATTGGAATGGGCTGCCCAGGGAGATTGTGGAGTCACCATTCCTGCATGGATTTAAAAGACTTGTGGATGTGGTGCTTAGGGACATGGTTTAGTGGTGGGCTTGGCAGTGCTGGATTAACAGTTGGACTTGATGACCTTGAAGGTCTTTTCCAACCTAAAAGATTCTATGATTCTACGATCTATTGCCAATCCTATAATGAGTAGAAGAGCACTAAATGAAAATTTTAAAACACCTTCCCCCCACTCCTCCCTTATTCCCAGGCTCAGCTTTGCTCCCCCTTTCTCTACCTCCTCCCCTAGAGCAGCGCAGTGGGATGGGGAATGGGGCTTGTGGTCAGTCCATCACACGTTGTCTCTGCTGCTCCTCCCACCTCAGGGGAGGACTCCTCACACACTTCCCCTGCTCCAGCATGAGGTCCCTCCCACGGGGTGCCGTCCTTCAGGAGCAGCCTGCTCTACCACTGTTGCTGATGGGCTTGGCCTTGGTCAGTGACGGGTCTGCCTAGGAGCTGCTGACATTGGCTCTGTTGGACACAGAGGAGACTTCCAGCAGCTCCTCACAGAAGCCACCCCGAGTAGTCCTCCCCACCAAAACCTGTTGTGCTCATGGTGCCACAACACATGTAAACACAATACAGAAGGTTTTAATGAATGGCAATTGTTACAGGTAACTTAAAAACTGGAATTATAGAGCCATTAATAAAGATAGTTTAAGGATGTTTCCCCAAAATAAAAGTCAGTTTAAAAGTCAGTTTAAAGCACAAGGAAAAGTTTAAAATACATGGAAGTATAAGAAGAAATATATCTTCATATTTTTTAAATTTTTGTTATGAAAAAAATGATTTTTCACAGTGGACTAATGCACTGTTACTTTTTTTTTGTTTGGGTTACAGTTAGGGCTGTGATTTCCCCCTCCTTATTTTTTTCAGTGACAACCCAATTTCAGTTCCTATCCTTGTCAGGTCTAGTATTACTTAAAAGAGCTATAGAACTTGTAACTTACGACAAAAAATACCAAAACACCCCACCACCAGTACATTTAGATTAGGGTAGCTTCAAAAATTAATAAATAACAGACTTTACAAAGAAGCAGCCAGCCTTTCCCATTGTTAACTCCATGTCAGCTATAAGAACAGTCTGCTCTGGGTTAGCAAATAATCCAGTGGCATTTACAAAGGAAGCAAATATTCTTGGGAAAGATTACCTTGACTTTTCTTCTGCAAAGTTGATATATTTAAAATTAATAAACAATGAATATGCAGTGGCTATAATATTTGTGACAGTAGCAGTCTTTCAGAAAGACAAGTCTAAGAATGCTTTAAATACTCTTCCATTTGTCTTCACCACAGAACTGGGTTTTTAAATTTGGCATTTCACCAGCACCCAAAGAGGTCTCATGGAATCACATAGGAGAGTTTTCAATCAAGTAGTAAGAGTTCAATTCAAGTATATATGTATAATAAACATTTAATTTTAGTTTTCACAATAGGTATGTTATCAACTATCATATTGCATGAAAATTAAAATCTACCTTTGTACCTAGTTACAGGCCAGTCAGTCTCACCTCT
>NW_010261656.1:0-207 GCF_000690775.1 Eurypyga helias
GAGGCTCCGGTAGCCCCAGCCATCGGATTTCTATAAATCAACCTGCTGCTAACCGTGGGGCTCGCTGGGCTGGAGCTGCTCAGCCTGGGCGCACAGGGACCCCAGCCCACGGGCGGCATGGGGCTGGCATGGAGCTACTGGGGATGGCAGAGCCCTGGGGGCTGGGGCTGCTGTGGGACACGGGGCGTGGGTGTCCCTCCTGGTTTT
>NW_010261657.1:0-8494 GCF_000690775.1 Eurypyga helias
GCATGTGCCCCGGGAGCATCGTCTCCGAGAAGGGTTTTGGGGGACTCTGCAAGAACTGGCCTCATGCAGTCACCAGCCTGTCTGCCTCTCCAGAGGGAGATGCCACCTCCCCATCACAAAGCCCGTCTCTGTGTTGACACCTTTACAACCTCCCCTTCCTCAGCACAGCTCGAGAATGTGCCGCACGGGTGTTCGGAGGGGGGGGTGACGGATCCGGGGCAGCACCCCCAGGGTCTTGCAAGGAGGAGGCTGAGAACAGAGGGGAGCTCCGTGTGTGAGTGGCGTCTGCCCCCGCCGCCACGGGCACCTAACTGACAGGTCCAGACACTGATCCTCTGTCCCTGCCTGATCAGGCAGCTCCAAACAAAGGCTATAAAGCACTTTGCACCTGTCAGTTACTGGACAAGGTTTCCTACCGAGCTGGAGGCATGTTGAAAGCATCTGGACTGTGTAAAGAAACAGTCTCTCCTCCTCCACAATAGCAACTTGTGTCTGTGGAGGAGGTGGCTGCCCCCCCCCTCCGGCTCGTCGGGGCGCTCTCAAAGACCTTATCAGTGAAACAATAACCAGACCGGGCTCCCCAGCAGCTCGGCCCGGCGGGTAACCCAACCGATGGGTAACCCAACCGACGGGGGCCCCTCGTGTGAAATCCACTCCCTTGATCTCTGCTGCCTGAGCTGCCCGGTGGCCACTGCACCAGCCCGGGCCAGCCCGTTCCCAGGCGTGGGCTTGCTGCGACTGTCATCGGAGGCATTGCCGTTCCCACATGCGCCCTCCACCATGACAGCAGCCAGAGCAGCACCCGAGCGAGTCCCCTGGGAAGCCAACCTGCCTTGCTGGACACAAACCCTGGGCTCCTGCTCCAGCATGTGATCCCCATCTCTTGGGGGTCTCACTTACCCCTCCCCACGGTCCGCAGCCTCCCTCGCTCTGCTTACTTGTGGTAGCTGGTGCAGTGGGCGTAAATGCGGAGCTTGTCACGAATGACCCTGCCAGGCCGGAGTTTCCTCTGGAGACCAGCCACGTGGATCGCCAGCACCTTGGGACCGATGAGGCGCTTGTAGAGCAGGGATAGCCAGTAGTCCTGGGGGGGCAGAGGGGACAGTCAGCAGCACAACAGTCCCACCGACTCACAGCGGGAACGGGCAGGAGAGGCTGGCTTCCCTCCTTACAGCCTACCAAAATTTTGGTTTTTGGGGTGAAAGTGTTGTCTGCCTTGGGGTGAGCTTTATTTGTGCACTCCAAGCTAAAATGGCATTGCTGTTTCCAGGAAAGAGATTAAGGGAGGAATACATTGCTCTGCCCATGCTGAGAGATTCCGATACCCTGTAAAGGAGCGCAGCTTTTGGCTGGGCTGCAGAGCGTGGGGAGCAGCATGGATGCCCTTGGACATTCCCATGGACCTGTGTGAAGCCACGACGTGGACCTGTGCACCACATCCAGCTGAAGCACACGGGATGGTGACGTCTCTGGAGCAGGCAGGTCGCCCTCCATCACACTCTCTACATGGAGTTGGAGCACACTAGAACTCTCCTGGGCTCTCCAGCTCTGTTGATGGCATGCTGGCTTTGGTGACTGCTGAGGGTGCTCCGCTTCCCAGAGGTATTTCTCCCATTTTGAAGCTTCACGTGGAGTTAAGCGCCCATGAACACAGCACGGAGGAGCCAAGCAATCAAGAAATAGGAAACATCCTGCCCCTGCACGCATGCGTTAATGATGCAGCCTTTAATTACGTCACCACATACTACTTTTTCCCGCAGGGCACGGCCTCACTCGGCACACAGGATGGGCCCCAAGCCCCAGGGAGGGAGGTGAGGCTGTGCGGTGACGGAGGCCACAGCCGGCAGGGCCCCCCACTCATCCGCTGCAGAAGCTGGGAGGTGTGTGGTAAATGAAGCAGGGTTGTGGGAAGGGAAAGGGCAGGCTCAGCTGCTCGCCTGCTGTTCTGCAGGACGGGGTTCTGGCCCCGCTGCTGCTCCGGGCACCTCGGGTGGTGCCAGGGAGATGGAGCCGCTCACGCTGCTCCTCTGGGTGCGCTGGGCACCGACTGGGTGCTGGGGTACCTTTGCACACACAAGGATTCTGGATAGAACTCCTCTGTGCAACCCAGGCTGCCTTCCCCAGAGGGACCGTGTGCCCCAGGGCAACTGGGGTGATCCCCCCGACCTGTCGGCAGTGTTGAACACCCAGCAGCCATGGTCACGCTGGCACTATGGACCGCTCTGCCTGGCAGCATCTGACCCACACTCTGAGGAGGGCCATTTGCTGCTGTGGAAAGGAGCACAGATGGAGCACCCCATGGCTTTGCATACTGCCTGGGGAGGCACGAGGGAAATCCTGCATGGTCAGGATAGTGACAGGAAGGGGTCTGCCACACCAGAAGGGCATGGAAAGGGAGAATGGGGTCTCCAGAGCCCCAGGCTACAGGGCAGGATGCACAGGTGGAAGCACAGATCCCTCACACAGGTACAGGCATCCATGCCGTGGGTGGGAAGCCCTCACACAGCCCCTAATTAATGTGCATTTTGGAAGAAGAGGCCAGCAGATGAAACAGAGCAATGCTGCAGCAGGAAACCAGCATGAGGTGAATACCCACTGGCCAGACTGGACTGCTGGTCCCCATCCTCTCTCCAGCCCAGCTCAGCAGAAGCTGACCACTTCCAGCAGTGCTGGGCTGGCCTGGCACAGGGAGATCCAAACCCACTTCCCACTTTCTGGGTAAGCTTTTGGCACAGTGCTGGAGGAAGAGCTACCTACTGCCCTCTGTTTGCTACTCCCAGCCAAAACCACCGGGCTTTGGGCCACACCAGCCTGGTAACTGCTTCCCTTGTAAACCCTGGGCCCTGGAGGAGACATGAGCATGGAGGGGCTCAGCCCGCAAGGCCAAAGCTCCCAGGGCAGATGAGCTACAGTGGCTCAATACCACAGACATGTGCCATCCCTGTGGCATGTGCCACTGTCCCCATCCCCGCTGGCACCGTGCTGCAGGAAGCTGTGCCAGCCCACCCCGCTCGGGCTCACCGCTGGCAGGAGAAGCAGTTCCTGGCACACCTCCGTCTCCCCAGCGAGCTGTGCTGATTAGCAGGCATCATTAGATGAGTAATTACTTGAGTTTACAGCAAGGCCAAAGGTGTTTAGCCCCATGGTCGTGAGATAAAAATAAATTAGTTCAGTGCCCCAAGCTACCTGTCAGCTCAGGCTTATAGGTCTTTCTAGCAGCCCCCTTGGGATTTCTCACCTCCTCTCCGAATTTCCACTGACAAGATGCTGCCTCCTCTCACAAATGATGGGAGTGATAGAGGCCAGAGACTTTGTGGTCACCCTTGAAATTTCCATGTGTCTCAAGAGCTGTTTTGCAAGAGGTTTGCATTGGCCTTGTCACGATGGGGAACTGGCACCAGCAGCTCCAGCTGAGCACCCACCCCTCCAGGCAAGATGGTCTCTGTGGGTTTGCTGCTTCGATGCTGGTGTTCTTCCGCTCTCAAGACTCAGGAGCAGCAAGGTTTGCAGCAGGGGGATGCAGGGAGCTGCCCAGCCCTGTGACCTGCCCACAATGCTGCTAAATCTCACATCTCGGCATACGCTTCACGAGGGTGCTCTGGCAAACCCTGGTCCACTGCAGAGCTGGGGGAGCTGAGCCTGAGGCTCCTGACATGGTGGCTCACAGGCAGAGCTGTGCCATTCAGCATCTCCTGGGATGGGCAAAAGAAGAGACGCGTGTCCTCTGGGAAGCATCAGCCACATTTTGTAAGGGTACACAGCTTTTCTGAGAAAAAGCATGCGGATGCCACCAGATGGGTTAGGCAGTCAGCAGTCATGCAGGGTGAGCTGTTCTGCAAAGTGCGAGATGGCCACGACTGTGCACAAAGTATTTCGGCACAGGCGATGTCCCCAGGGCATCACGGGGACCAACCTGTCCCTCCAGCATCTGCAGAAGGCGAGGGGAGCTGTCAAGGCTAGCTCCAAAGTCTCCGTTTCGAGAAGGATGTGGAAATACCAAAGAGAGTTCAAAGGAGGGCCAGAAAAACGACCCGGGCTGGAAAAGGAGCCGTTCAGCGCTGGCCTGGAGGCACTTGAGCTCTTCAGCTGACTGCAGAAAGCACTGAAGACAGCTGCAGCTTTTCGCATCATCTCAAGCCCGCTTGCGGCAGGGGCCAAAATCACGGTACTTGCAATAAATTACCAGGAGCTGGTGACACTGAGCATTTGGATGATGAATTACACACGCACCTAGCACGACGGAAACAAACCCGCTGGGTGCGGGCACCTTCCCCCAGCTGGACCGGTGCTCCGGGACTTCTCCTGCCACTGGCATGAGTGAACGGGGGCTGCTGGGCACCTGCTGGCTCCTCTTCAAATGGTGACCAGCTTGGGAAGCGGTTGCTCTTGAAACCCAGCTTGGCTGCAACCTTGGTGGCTTTTCCAACAATCAGTGACCTCTCCCCAGACCCCTGGCTGCAGCCGGGACCCTCTCTCCTACCGTGTGAGTGTGATGTCCAGACAGGAAGCACCCAAATGCCCCTTGCACAGATGAGCACCCACCTCACAGCATGATGCCAAGCACCCCAGCGGAGGCAGGGATCCCTGGTGATCCCCAGGGAGATGTGCAGCTCCGACCGGTGCAACCACAGAAAGGCTTTGGATTTTGGAGTCATGGAGGGCTGCCGTTGAGAGGGCTGAGCCAGAAATACAGCTGTAGCAGTAGAGGAGGAATAACAGACAAGAATCTGGTCTGCCATTATTCTATTGGGAATTGAGGGAGCTTTCTTGCTTTAATTACTTTGCAGACCCATTAAGCAGTGCTGCCACTGCAGCCCTCGAAGCTTCGGGCGAGGAGCACCTGAAGGCAGAGCCGTCCTGCACCTCAGGAGGTCTCCTGGCCGGGACCCCTGATTTATGGGCAGGAAGGGCGCCTGCCTCAGGCGAGCTGACGTGCAGAGCTCAGGCCAGCCACGTCTTCTGAGCACCACGGGGCCAGTGAAGACCCACAAGCTTTCCACTAGACGAGGAAGGCCCAGAGGGTCCCACATGATCTCTTTGCACATTTTAATTTATTGCAGGAGCTGTTAGAGACTTCAGCATTTGGAAACAAGGCTGATTAGCCAGACTTTCAGACAGACATAGTAACGAGACCCTCTTGTCTCCAGAGCTGTTAGGAAAGACACAGGAGCGTACCCCCACGCTCTCTCCTACAGGCAGCAAAGCAGCTTTACAGCCTGACTGTTTGTTCAGCTCCATGCTCACCACGTGTGAGAAGATGTTGCCATAACCAGAAAACCAGAGTAATGGAGCCGAGGCTCTTCGGTCTCCTGAGGGCTGTAACCAGCCAAGGCAGCCAGACTTCAATGAGCGGGCTGCCGACCCCACAGTGCACAGCCTCCTCCAGCTGGGGCTGCCGGGGTATGGCGCTCTGTCCCCATCACCGGCAGTACCGACTGCTGCCCACCCTCCTCTTCCTCTTGCTTCCTCCTTCTCCTGAAGCTGCCCAAGCTCTTCCCTCATCCCTCAGGCACACTCGAATTTCAACAGCCTGTTACGGAGTGCTCCATTCCTGCACCTTCGTCTGCGTTTTTCCACAATCCAAGCAACCCATATGGATACAAGGGCTGGCTGGTCTGCCTTCCCATACATCACAGGACAGCGTGCTTCACTCTTATCCCTCTGCTGAGCCTTATGGCTTGATCTTGGCAAACACATCTTCCAGAAGAGTAGTGATTGTGGTTGTGAGGGCTTGGAGAATCCGAGAAGCCGCCACTTCCCGGGGAGCTGTTCCAGCGGTTAAACTTCCGCACTGTTAACAATCCCACTCCTTATTTTCAGCTTGAATTTGTCTGGCTTCAGCTTCCAACCAGTGGTTCTTTTTCTTTCTTTTTCCACTAGATTAAAGAGATCCTCGGCATCCAAAGCTTTCTCCCTGTGGAGGTCCTTACATCCTGTTCAAGCCATGACTGGTCGTTCTTTCAGCAAGGCTGGACTGATGCCGCTTTTAATGTTATCCCTGAATTTTTTGTGCTTCTTGGATAGTGGGAGTTTGAGGCTTTCTCACCCAAATCCTGTGCAAGGTCCTGCGACAAGCAGAGAGGGGCAGAGACTCTCCCCAGCTGGAACATTTCCTAATGTCAAAATGGTCCACCCTGGGAGCGGGCTGTGATGCTGTCTTCATAAGCTCACGTGCGCCTTCGGGGACGGAAGCTGTTTGCCATTTTACATGTGCACCCTCCTGGCGTGGGGGTCCTGAAGACCTGAGGATTTGGGTGAGCGGTCTCCTGCAACATCTGCTGTCTTTCTGCCGTGCTGGGGGAATTTGCAGGTGTACCCTGAGCATCACGGGGGATGCTGCAGAGAGGGTCTGTGAACACATGAAGGGCCTGGGAGAGGCATGTGGGGAGCAAAGCTCCTCCTAGTCCCAAACGAGGGGGCTTCAGGTGGACTGGGTTATCAGGAGCCAGCAGCATTGGCAGGGGAGGACAGACCCTTGTTGTGATCCAGGCACCTGCACCTATGAAATGATTGGCCAACGCTGCCCAACTCCTCTCTTAGACTCGGTCCCTGCAAGTGCCCACCACCAGTCCCCTGATGCCACTGACGCCTCTGCCTGCGCATCCGTTGCTTTCATCATGCTGATCCTCTTCCTTCCTGCTCTAACAGCAACAAACGCCATGCCTCGCCTCACACCACTCTCTCCTGCATCACCCTCTGCCTTCACATCTTCCCGGCAGCTTTCTCTGCCGGCAAGCGTTCTACGGCTGAGGCGTGACACGAGGGGCTGCCAGCCCTGCACCCCAGTGCCTTTGGGCTAAAGAGGGAGAAGAGGTGGGATGGTGAGGGAGGGCAGTGGAACATTACCCAGGCTGGCTTGTGTCTGGCCCTGTGGGCTGAATCATGGTGAGGGGAAGGAACCGGGACACATTTTGCAGCAGCTCTGTAGTAAGTCCCAAAGTGCAGAACGTGGGGACAGCCACTCCCATCGCAAATAACCCACAGGCCAGAAGAGCAGCATCCTCATCCACTGGTGCCAGCAGCACAAGCTTTGTATTTGGGCTGAGCATCAGCCATTCACCTGCAGCCCAGGGTCTCCCCAGCTGTGCCAGCAGCACAACCCATCAAGCCTGCAATGAGCATCACATCCCCCAGCCTGCTGTACCCTTTGCTCAGCCCCTCTCCCTTGTCTCTATCTTTTCTGCTCTTTTTCTCCATCCTGGAGAAAGGCCAAACACTGACATTAAGGCAAAATTCTTGCTGTGGGAGCAGCAGCGACAGGAATCACCGCCAGGCACCAATGGCACGGAGAGGACAGCCTGCCTGGGCATCAGGGAAGTGGTGTGTGGGAAGTGGCCCCTGCCTACTGCTGCCCTTCGCAAGCTGAACCCCAGCCAGCAGCCTCCACCTTCCCAGGGAGCTGAGCAGATGGAGGACCTCTGTTTTGTCATCATCTCTCCCTAACAGGGTCCAGGCGATGGAGGCTACAGGAAGAGAGCAGAGCTGCCAAACCAGAGGGCTTGAAAACCAAACGCAATCTCTTTGCTGTTTTCTATTCTTCTGCCTTTCACCATGACATTTCTTCCCTCTGCTCTGCTGGTAAGCACCAACCCACCCTGGGAAGGGTCTCACTGTCCCACCTCCTCCACAGCCCCAGGATGGCTCTGTCACCAAGGTGGGCAGGTCTGTCACTAGCACGGTGCCTCTGTGAGACATGGGCAGGGGCTGTGTCCATCCTTCCAAGTACCAGTCCCAGCCAGCATGTCTCTGCTCCAATCTCCAGTGCAGGAGGAGCAGCGTGGCTCCAGGTCTGCACATGTCCCACAGCTCCAGAGGGTGGGTGCCAGAGCTGCTAGCGACAGCACGGCTTTGATGCCTTTGAGAGTCCAAGCATACGCACTTCAGAGATGTTTTTTATGGTTCACTAAGAGGGAAAGGCCCCTTAACCGGCTGTGACGGCAAGCAGAGTTTAGGCGCTTTAAATCTGTCTCCTTGTTCGCAGATAAAACAAGTCTCAGAGCAGTCTTAGTGCTCCTGGAAGGCAGTGAGGGTGGAGAGAGCAGAGAATGCTGCAGCCCTGAGACATGGTACGGCCATGGTTGAAAGGACAAGGGAGCAGAGAGGATGCCCTACCCAGCCCTGCTTCAGGCGCTCGTGACGAGGCTGGCTGGGAGATTTCTGCAAGGCACCATTTCCACTCTGCCCTTCAGCAGGCCATGCTCCAGCTCCACATCTCCTAGGAGAGCCTTTCCCCTGTGCACACCTGAACTGGATGGGATTTCATCCCTCCCTCCCGTGGCCAGAGCAGACATCCCTTACAGACCCTCCCCTGCCTGTCCTTGCCTCTCCCATCTGCAAGCATTGCTCCCGCCAGAGACGGTGCTCCAGTATGCGGGGCAGATGGGGGTGCCAGACGCCCATGCAGCAGATTTATGGTCATCAGGAACAGTTTCCATATGTGTGTGAGCTCCATTGGACCCGCTCCCTCTCCCCACCCTGGGTCACTCCCAGGCCT
>NW_010261658.1:0-775 GCF_000690775.1 Eurypyga helias
ATGGGGCATCTGGGCACAGAGAGCACCCCAAAAGCTGGATGCATCCGTACCGACCAGCCTTTTCCGTCATGCAGGTGGTGCAGTATGAGCTGGGCTACGTTGTCTGCGCCGTGGTGGCTCTGCTCTTCACCGTGGCCGTGCCAGTGGCCGGGATGTGCTTCTGCTACTGCCGGAGCCGCCAGCGGTGTGGGGGCCGCCGGCGTGCCCACCGGCGCTCACTGGGCTGTCGCCGCCACTGCCTGCTGGCCTGCCTGTCCCTCACCTCCCTCGTCATCCTGTGAGTCCCCCAAACCACCTCACGAACTGGGCCCCTCACCCCGGGAAGGAGAACTGTGTCCTACGGGGTCAGGGCTGGAGGGCTTTACCTGGCAGCCCCTTCACCGCCCGCTTGTCCCGGCAGGATCAGCGTCGTCTGCGCCTTTGTCACCAGCCAGCGGGTGAGGGGGCAGATGGAGCCGGGGCTGGGGGCTGTGCCGGCCACCCTGCGCACCCTGCGGCAGCACATCGCCAGCGTCCCTCAGGTGGGTCCCAGAGCCGCCTCGCCCCTCGGTACAGGGTGCAGCCCACGTGGGGATGGTTGTGTTTCCCTCCCGGAGCAATTTGGGAGACGAGAGGAGGTGGTGCAACTGCATTAAAAAATGTATTTTGAATGGCAACGTGAGGCTTCCAGCCCTCCTGGTGACTGCCACCCCCGCCTGACCAGCTCCTCTCTCCTGGCAGGGGGTGCAGATGGTGGTGGACCGGTTCAAGGTGCCCCGACAGCAGATTATCTCCG
>NW_010261659.1:0-27916 GCF_000690775.1 Eurypyga helias
TGAGGATTTTCTGCACATTTGAAAACTCAAAATGCTGTTAGATTCTAGTAAGGGACACATAATAAGTGGCAGTTTCCAGATTTTTTAAGCCCTCTCTGTTCCCTGGTGGGGTCTTCAGGCAGTTAGTGATGAGTGTCTTCAAATGGGTGGATGAATTCTTTCTCTTGGCTTTGAAAAGTAGTTGTCTGGTCCTGCTAGAGCTATCCAGTACGTTCCACTCCTCTGTTCCTCCTTCAACCTGAGTTAAACAGTTCATTACTGACCTTAGATGAGTTCCTTAATTTATAATGACCAGGTTAAAAGAGTTAAGTATGAAATTATTTTCCTAATATGTCATCAGTAATTAGGGCTGGGATAGTGGCTAGCAAACCCTTTGGAAGAGGTTTATGTAGAGGTGAAGTGAGGAATACCAGAGCAGGTTTGCTATCAACCTGTAGGTGTGCGTGATGCAGAATGTAAGGGGTAGGGTTCATTACTTTTAGATGGACAAAGAATCCTAGTTCTTTTGTTGCACTGGTAGGACACTGTACCTCTGAAGAGCCATCAAGATATTTTGGAGGAGGGCTGTGCACCTCTAGGGCAGGTAGGAAGAAAGGCTGACCGCTCGCCTGCTGCATGGAAAGCACAGGGGTGCTGGCTGCAAGACGAGCAAGGAACACTTGCAATGAAGTGTCAAGATCAGTAGTACAGAAATGGGTATTGAACACACAGAATATGTCACAGCAATCCGATAAATGCGTGTTATGATCTTTTTTCATGTCGCCTCTTCAGTTTAAAGCTGTAGGTGCATAAGCACCTTTTGTTTCTCTTCCTCTTATGGAACCGATCTTGGGCTGTTACTCAGCAAGACGGTAAATCTGGTTTTGGGGCACATCACTCATGCTGCTTATTCTAATGTGTTTAAATGAACGTGAGAGCTAACTTTATCTTAGGAGATTTCCTGCTAGATCGGGTATCCTATCTTCTTGCAGGCCTGAAAGCATGAACTCCAAAATGTGTGTTCTGGTTGATTCAGCCGGATGAGAGTTGAGTGTCCATGACTGATCTGAACCAAATCTGTGCCACTTGGAGGTCTGGCAGCGTAGAGCCGTGGCTGTGAGGTGATGACCTCTGCGCTGGCAGATGCACCTTCTTGTTGGCAGCATGGGCTGCGAACCAGCAGTCCTTGAGTCTGCCTGGCCTTTTCCCTTTCCTTTCCGACTGCTCTGCAGAGCATAGCGTGTCGCAGTAATGCGGAGGTCGTTGTTGAACTGTGCTGTTGAACTGTGTTCTGTTTTCTGTAATCGTTGTCTTCTGATGATCCAACATGCAAAGTGCAAGCTCCTCCTGCGCTGGAACCCTGGGCTGACAGGAGCTACAAGGGACAAGCGAGGAGCTTGCAGAGTTCCAAGGGCTCCAGGTAAATATGTGTATCAGGTCCTAAGTTGCTGCAGACTGTGGGTGTTCTGCTGACAGCTGGACAGCATCAAAGTCTTGAGGCTGCTCTGTGGAGGGTATGACAGGCAGTTCTGCTTGGAACTGCATGTGCTGTGTGGAAATGTTTCCAAATAATGGATTTTGATCATTTATCTATCTGATTCTCTTACCTCTCAACACTGTATGCAATAACCATTTCCCTGCCCACAGTAATATGGTGATGCTGGATTTTCCTCGTGGTTGGTGGGCAGACTTGGATTTTAATTTCTGACCTTCCCTATGTTCTTCACTTTCATATCAGTGGGAGGGACTAGATACTTCTGATCTCGCTTCTGACTACATTCAAATCCAACCAAGCAATCAGTGACTTCTCTGACTTGTTTTGTATACGGCTGTGGGAAAATTCCTGGTTGGCTGGCTATGAATTAATGAAAATCCTTAGAATGCTTCACTAATGATAGCTCCTGTGGCTTTAAAAATGCTATTCCCTTTTTTAATTTGAGGGAGGTCACAGAGGTTTACAGAAACTAAGAAAAGAAAACTTAACATCTGGTTGTGCTCTGTTGATGACTGCCTTTGTGTGAAGGAAAGTTATGGCGTCTCCTCAGCATCAAACGCATTCAAGGTGATCCTTTCTAAGAACTCTTTGCAAGAACACTTTTCACTCAAACTGTGTTTTCTAATTAATTTTGCTTTCTGTTTTCAAATGGAGGATTTCAGTTCTCCATGGGAATCCAAACTCATAATATTGTCTCTTAAAATACACCCTACCTTTAGAGAATGAACTTATTTTCTGGAGTTTTATATGGAACATAAAAATTATTTATGTATGTTTCTAATATTTTCCTTTAAAGCTGTAGAACTCCCAGATTAACACAAGCTATTGGGTTAGAGTCTGGGATTCGTGAAAGAACGTTTTTTTGTTTGCATATCCATAGTGAAGTTCTGTCTCGTCTACTTGCATATAAAGTTCTAAAGAGTAATCTGGTTTGTAAAAGCCCCCGTTTTATAATTTTAATTTTACAGGCTAAAAGAGAGTGGTTTTTTTCCCCCTTTTAAATAATGCAGGTTAAAATCATGTGTGGATTTAGTTTAGCTAGTAGGAATGTTTAGGTCCAAACAGTAAATCTTCTAAACTGTTAAAACTAGAAGCTATCAGCTGCTCAGTTAAACATATGTGTTGCAGGTGTGAGTGCCTGGGATTCAGAAAGCATAAAACCCTACAACTTTAGAGATTTTAATAGTCACATTATCTCTTTATTTTATACAGTGATTTAAACCAACTATTCAGGCCTCTGCTTGTCACCTACTTGTGGAAACAACAATCTGCTTTGTTTTTAAACATAGAAGACTAAGGGTTTTGTGGGTGGTTTTGTTGCTGTTGTTTGTTTGGTTAAAGAGCTAAAACCCTGTTAAAATTAGTGGCAAAACTTTGACTTGTATGTTCATGGGATTTTGTCTTTCCTACCTCAAGTGGCTTGATGCTCTGTGACTGCCCAGCACTAAACCGCTGTGACTGCCTTTGGTGCGAAAGCTGGGTGCTGTGCACACCAGGAGAACAAGCCTCTAGTCTGGCGACATCCTTGTGTGTATGGGATTGTTATACCTGCAGCCCACTGCCACGGTAACGTCCCACGTGGAGAGCGTTAGGCTGGGTCTCAGCACAGGGCAGCGCTGCAGCCAGCCAGCCCGAGCAGACCTGTTGGGTACCAGGAGCAGGGTGGCTGTGCCAGCGGGCACCGTGCTCGCGTTCACGGCTGGCCCCAGGCAGAGCACTTGGCTAGCACGGCGGTTTCTGATCCTGAGGCTCTCTTGAGAGCAGCTGTCTTCAGTCTCAGTGTTGCATAGGTGTGTCCTGGAACAACCCTGACAGCGGGTTGTCACAGAGTAGATAGTGCACTGTAAATTTACATCTTAGTTTATCACATAATAACAACTTCCCATACAAACAGACCCTTAGGGATAGATCTGTTGTTGGTTTGGGGTTTTGGTTTTTTTTTTCCATGTGCCATAGTATCTTTGGGTACTGCTGCCCAGACGATGAAGAATTCCACCCCTTTCCCCTGTCTGAGCTGTTCAGGTACCAGTCTGTATGTTGTCTCAAAGCCCTTGTAAAGCCTGTGTGCCCAGCTTCGCGTTCCTCTGGTTTCTGTGGGGATCGGTGTTACCTCTGTCCGGGTCTGACCTGTATGATAACAGTACTAACATAATGAGGATGGAGGTTGGAACCCGTAAGTTGTGCAATTTACTCTGAGCATAAAGACTGCTCTGGATGAGCTTGGTGTGGGATGGAGTGGGAAGGGGGCACTGTGGAATCGTAAACCTTTTTAGCAAAGTTTTCAAGCTTGTGCTGGGCTTCCCCTTGAAGTCTTAGAGATACGGGGTATAAATGGGTGATTTAAGCTTCACCCTGTAAGTGTGAGCAGATCCTTAGAAGCTTCGAGTGGGATTCTGGGAAAAAGAGTGGAGTGCCCCAAGTCCTGTGAACTTTCAATGGGATTTGTTCTCTTTGGTGGCCTAGGGTGTAGTTACATACAAGACATTCCTGGCTGTCTAGGGGCCAGGCTGGATGTGGCTTTGAGCAACCTGGTCTAGTGGAAGGTGTCCCTGCCCATGGCAGGGGGGGTGGAACTGGATGGGCTTTAAGGTCCCTTCCAACCCAAACCATTCTGTGATTCTATTCTGTTCTTTTATATTGACTCAGCAGTGAAGCTGGTTGGTGGGATTTTCACACCCATCTGCTTCCTCCCACCCTGGTGTTGCTGTTTGCCCTTTCCTCCCCAGCTCTTCCAGTGTACCTGTTTGTGAGCTGCGTTGTGCATCACATGATTCCCACAGTATGAACTGACAGTATACCTGTTCTTTTTTTTGTCTTTTTTTCCCCACAACTGGGGTCATTTCAATGACATGGATGAAGTGAGGTCCCCTGGCAGTTGTGTATGTTCAGAAAGGGTGAACCACAGCATGAAGGAAGAGCCAAGGACTGGACAGGGGAGTCAGGAAATCCCTAAGCTAATTTTGGGATTAAGTCAAGTGTTCCATGTAACTATTCAGATCCCTTTAAAATTCCCACCCTTGAGGCGTGTGACTTTTATGAAGGTATCTAAATTACCAAAAGAGCTTGGGGCTAGTGTACTGAGCATGTATGAAACTTCAAAGTCTAAATTGTACAAGATTTTTCATGCAAACGTTTTCTTAAGTACTGAGTTTTTCACAGGCAAGGAGATGATAATGTTTCAGAAGTCACTTCTGTGTCTCTTGAAATGCAGCCAGCTCTGTGGTGGAACACAGCAGTTGCTTAGGAGTGCACAGTAACGCTATACAACCCTTCCTGCCGGGAAATTATTCATTTGCAACCCGAGGGGGGGAATTCACTATACAGCCTATAGTTTGTGAATGGAATTTGGGCAGATCACCACTAAAATTCCAGATTGACCCACCTAGGTCTTGTATAACTCTACTTCTGACCTTGCTCTGAAGACAGCATCTCCTATTAGTATGGTATCTATGAGTAAATTTGTGTAGTTACAGTGTACAGTTAAAGATCATTCCCCATTATGGCCAGCTTTGATTTTATTTACTGTGTCAGAATTTTATCCGAGGCCTCCTGATACCACGTCACAAGGCATGTATTAACACCCCCAGAAGAAGGAGGACACAGCTGTATAGCCTGATGCTTTTGTTAAAAAGTGGTATCTTATGTTTTATTTTTCTGTTGTAGAACACAAAATATTTAGTTAGGGAACTTTTCAAAGAATTAGTAACATAATCTATTCCAAAATAGTTACACTTTTGCTCTGTTTACATTTTTTTCTGCAAATTACATTGGTGATGCTTAATAATTATCTTTACCTTAATTTACCTTCTGACAGGAGTGATAGGGTAACCACAAAAAAAGTTAAAGTTTTTAAGAATCAAAAGGACAAAAGAAGCACCTAACTCAGCCTGACCCGTAACAGGTGAAAAGTTGTTATTCCCTGCTTCTTCAGGACGTCAATGGAAACAAAACCTTGATCTTTTATTCATTAGTTAGGAATAATGCAAGTGGGGATAGCTTAGGTTTCTCCATATAGTTCCATTTGTAAGAATAATTCACTAATCATGCCATTCACTTTTGGGGTTCTTTTTCAGTAAGGACCACAAGCCGTGAAATGTCATGCAGAGGTTTGGAAATGGGACATTCAGCTCTCCAAAGAATGAGCTGCAAGGACAGAACTTTCCTTTTATTACATTCTGTCAGTAAATGTAGGAATCAAAGCCGTAAAATAAGGGATAGAATACCGCCCGGTATCAACTGACTCCCACAGTTTATTTGCATGCTTCATGGGGAAAGCTGACTTGTTAGAGGTACGAGTCCCCCACCCCAATATGCTTGGGTTTTGTCGCAGCAGAGAAAAGAGTTGTTTCCATGTTTATAGTTTACAACCAAGTCCAACTAGTATTCCTGTTGCAAACTATCATTTGTACTGGAAGTGAAGCTTGCTGGTCTTTGGATCTACTTCTCAGTTTACTCCAATAACGTAGTTTTATTTCAATAGAGATGAAGGTTTTAAAGTAAAAGGATTTTACATTCTCTGTTGTATTTATCTTCCTGTACACTGTTTTAGGATGAGCTACTTATATATTCAGCTCAACTTTGCCACAAGAAAGTCAAGTAAAAGTTTGAGAGAAATACAGGTTCCATTTAACTTCTGAATCGCTGTATTCAGATCCTTAAGCTCGTAAAATGTTGTGCTTCTGGCTTCCTAAGCTTGTCCATGGTATTGACTTTCTGTAGAGAGACTTTTTTAGAAGTGTTTGTTTCTTACAGAAAAAAGATCAGATGGTGTGTGCCTCTCTTTAAAAATGATTGTAAATGTTTTTTTTTTTTTTTCAAGTATTTTTAAATTCAAAAGAGGTTTTTTTCATCATTTGATCAAAGTCACATAACCTGTGGCTCTGTTTTTGTTACACATGCTGATGGTCTGTGGATAGCATTACATTTTTTCAGCATGAAACTGAACACTTCAAATCCCTAAAGCAGTCTCAAATTTATGGTTAATAAAAGAATTTATTGTACTGGATGTCATCTGTTATATCACTCTGGGAACAGAAACTGGCAGTGAATGGACAGGAAATATTTCCATTTCAAATCGCTTCAGACTTACGGTCTTGGGTGAAAGTGTCTGATTTCGGAAAAATCACTTGAATATCAATGTAATGGGCGTATTTTTTTTAAGAGGAGTATAATCTTCTTCAAATACTCCTTTTTGCTTTATAGTATTTTATGTAAGGATATTACTTAGATAATCCATGTGTCATACTTTCTGTATTTCAGTATTGATCCCGTAACCTTTTCTAGGCAGCAGGAAAATTTCAGGTATTTACAGGCCAAGTGAACAGCGATTTGAGTTACTGTACGGTAGCCAAGCTGCTTCAAGGTCTGACCTTTGTATTTTTAATTGGCTGGTTTTTAAGAGAGTGAGCTGCTATGTGATGATGAGGTTCTTTCAGCTTAATGGATTTCTTCAAGTTGTCGCCTTTTCAAATGTATTGGAGTGTGAGATCCATGGATTGTAACTTCATTAATGGAAACGTCAAGCAGTCAGATGGAAGTTCATATTTTTCATGTGTTAAATAGTATTTGAACAGCGCTACATTGTTAATGATTTGAAATACTTTAAATACTTCTACATTTTAAATTGATCTGTTTGTCTAAGGGACATTATAACCAGGGGAGTGAAGTTTCAGTTTTTCATTTTCAGCATGTATTAGCATCCTGAAATACTATGTTTTTCTTTTTCATACAGTTGTGCATTAATAAGTGGTTATAAAAGGTTGGAACCCATTGTGTATTTCCTTCTTTAAAAAAATATGTAGCAGAGGCAAAAGTATTAATTTTTGTACAGATACTGATTAAAATTAATTTATTGAAAGATAGGTGTCAACTTAACCTTTTCAGTGCAAACCAGCTTATCTGGCCTTATTTTCAGGAAAATTATCTAAGCAAAGCATATAAGCGGGAAACATTACCATGTAGTGGCCATATGAGCACTATATCTGAGTCCTTTCCATTTGAGTCCTTTCTCTTTAATTAATTATATTTCATTTTATGTTTTGACTAAATTAGAGGGGGAAGGAAAAACAACTCCTGGTAGTGTAACCCTCATCAGTGTTACATAAATGTATCATTTAAAAGGAAGCTGCTTTGGCAGAAAAACTCATGTCATCAAGATGTAGAGTTTCTTCATATTTTTTTTTAATTGGATAATCTAGTTTTAACAAATAGCATAACAAAAAGTGCTCTGAGGTTCTAGGAAGTGGGTGAGAGCAATCCTTCATGAAAAAGATTTAGAATTAAAATAATGCAAGACTTCAATAGTTAAGCCAATGGTGCAAATGAAGTAATTTAAAGCCCAAGCAGGTTGCGATACAGGTTGTGTCCGTGGTTTAGATATCACATTTCATGTCAAGTAATGTATTAATTAGTATGAAAATGGCAGTTATGAAGTACCATGTACTATATGGATAGAGCGTGTAACCTTTGCTGTGGCCTACGTTCAAAAGCACTTAACGTTAAATATGTAGGAAAAATGCATCTCTCAAACTGTTTTACTTGTTCTAGTGTATTGTGGAGTGTGATATCCACAGGATGTGACTTTTGTCAGTGGAAACTGAATGCAGACTGGAATTTTCAATACTATTTCAGAAATCAAATCTCTGTTTAAGAAGTTGTCTTTAGATTCCCTTTTTTTAGTAGTTAAAACCCTCCTGGGACGTGATAGCACATAATGCCTGAAGAGGTTGCCAATACAGATACACTTTGAACACATTGTTGTGGTTCAACCCCAGCTGGCAACTCAGCACCACGCAGCCGTTCGCTCACTCCCCACGGCGGTGGGATGGGGGAGAGAATCAGAAGGGTAGAAGTGAGAAAACTCATAGGTGGAGACAGTGTTTAGGAGGTAAAGCAAAAGCCACACGCGCAAGCCAAGCAAACCAAGGAATTCAGTCACTGCTTCCCCTCAGCAGGCAGGTGGTCAGCCATCTCCAGAAAGCAGGGCTGGTGATGCTGAGCACACAGGAATATCTGAATGTGTTCTGTCTTCTCTTTGTCTTCTTTGTTAATTGTTATTTTATTGTGAAAAGAATCACTGATCTTGATGGCAGAAGCTGTTCTGCGTAAAGAGATGGCCGAGTGGCACAATTAGGGACAAAATACCTGGATTTTCAGAGTCTGAAAATAGGAAAAGAAAGCCAGCCTTGATGACCAGGTGAATTCTGAGGTAAATTTTATTCAGAACTGGTGGTTCACCTCAAGCATGTCTTCTCAGTAATCTGGAGTTCTTATGGTTGTATTGTGTTGTGTTCAAATTGTTGATGTTGATCAACATTTGGTGGAGCTTTTCCTACGTAAATGGGGTAACTCCAGTTTGCTTGTAGAGAGGGGCCAGTACAGTTGGAATGTTTGTGTACTGTTTCTTCCAAGCATCCTTCAGGCGAGCCAGAAGTGTTTGTGTGGCTTTGCGTGCATTTCTGAGACATTGCAAGTGGAGTTTTTTGGCTGTAGGTATGGTGGCTGTACTCCCCAGAGGGTAACCAGGAGTGTATAAATTCCCTGGCAGATGGAGCTTTAAATCTGCAGCCACCAAATGTGTCTGCCTGGGTCTCTGAAGTTCAACCATCTGCATCGTCAGCGCATAGTAAGCGCTGGACCTTCTAATCCTCGCCGCTGATGGCATTACTGCTGAAGCTGTGCGAGATGTTTTCATCTTCTCTGTGGACCAGGATGGGCCGGTGGGGCTCCAAGAACAAATTTATTTGCTAAAAGCGCATAATTCAGCAGTGAGAGTCTAATGTTCGCACGCCTGTCTGGGGGAGGTGGGAGTAACGGTGTGTAGGAGGGGAAGGAAAAGCCCACCCTTTAACGCGGTTAGAGGGAAGGGCAGCGGAGCTGAGGCTCGTTTCTGACTCTGCAGGAAGCCAGCTTATGCAGCTTGTCCATTAACTTGGAATGAAAGAAAGGGAGGAATTCCTGATTGCTTCCTAGGGGAAGATTTATAGAGAAGGGTAGCTTTTATTAGCAGAGTTGATGCACAAGAACTTTTACTTCTAAGCAAAGTTTTTTTAGTAATTGTGTTTGCCATAATGGTCCCTCCATTTTTGCTGGTTAAGGGTTTTTTTTCCCATCCAAATTAAAGAAGTCTGATAGGGTCCTTATGCCAGTTTGTTCTGGAACTGTGGTAATCTGCCCCTCACGTTTAATGAGGGGACTGTGTAACGTGGCTGTATATGGAATAAATGTGACACTTCTTGGCATGTTTTTCTTCTTCATCCCTCGTGATATTGAACTTAGTGCCGCAGGTACCTCTGCATTGCTACTGAGGAGATGCCTATCACGCGTCAAGTCCTAGCTGGACATGTCATGGCCCGAGCCTTTTGAAGTTAGGTAGCTCCCACAAGGATGGTACCTTTGCCTGTATCATTTTAAAGAAAGTTGGTTTTTTACTTCATCCCCTGCAGAACCAAGTTTCAGGTGAGGTATTACAGAAAACTGTTGGGGAATAGTGAAAGAATCTTTAAAGCTGGAACATGGGATTTTGGCAAGCAAGTAATTGATTATTCCTGGAATTGAATCATGCTGCTTACAAATTCTCACTTTTAAAATCTTATGGATGAGTACACTTGTGTGTTTCTAAATCCCCAAAAATAGTTTTTTATATCCACAAGAATTGCATTAATTCAGAGGGAGGGATTATGATGGAACAATCCCAAATTCTATCTATTTTAAGTTTTATGAGTTCTGTGGCACTCTAATCAGTAAAGTGAAGTTATTGCTAAATTACCTTGCTTCCATGTCCTCTAGAACCCGAACTCTGGCCTATTTATATGTTGGCCCTAGGAAACCAACATGCTTTAGTTTCCTTTACAGTCATGAGTGAATGTATAATCCTTTCCTTAGTTGTGCCAGTATGTTTCATTCACGTAAGTAAGAATTATAATTAAGTTTGTAAGAGACACGTTTCTTATTTTCTGACCACAAAGCTCTTAAAGAATTTCCGTGACTTTCAAATAATATAGAAGGACTAGGACCGGGGAAGGACATCATGTGAACACACACAAAACAAAATAGATGTGCTGTGTCAAATTTTTCACGTTCCAGGCTTTTTCTGATGTTCCGCTTTCCAGATTTCCTTGCAAGCAGCTGTTCTTATTATTTTCAGAAGTTACAAATCAGCTAAACTCACCCTGTACTACAAATGGAGTTTCTCCATTCTGCTTACTCGTAAGTTTGTCTACTATGAAATTCTCCAACAAGGCAGTATATTTCCGATTTGAATTTTTTAGGTGAAACAGTTATGAGTAAAGCAGCTGACCCACATGTGATGATGGTTTCCCTCAGAGCTGTTAGAGGGTGTTTGTGTGCACTTTGGCATTAGATTGAGAAACAAAGAGCAAAAAACACCCACCCTGAGATGGTCGTGTGAACTGTGTTCTGGCTGAAGCTTAAAACTGAACCTACCAAGTCAATCCTAGTTATTTTCACAGTTTTTCTGTTTCTTTGGATGAAATCTGGGAGCAAATAAAGAGCTTATGCTAGGAGTTTCCAGTTTTCAAGGTAGGAATCTGGCAGTAGAATGTTACTAGTGAGCCATTTATGATTTTGGAAATACGCTCCTTTAGTTGTTCTCCAGGTGCCACTGCATGCGCTCAGCTTAAATGGAAAAAAAATTCTTTTTGGGTCTGGCTGGCTTAGAAATACTGATTTAGGAGAAGCAGCAAACCTTTATGCGCATATAATCCTGAAAGATACTATTAATCCACTGGCTTTGTAGCTCTGAAGTATTGTTCTTCTCTGCTTTCCTTTTTTCCCTGATGTTCTCTCCTCGGAATGCCACGTAATTTCTTAAGTGGTAAGCAAAATGAACGAATGAACGTATCCATAAAATTTATGTACGTATTAATATTAAAAAATATATATCCATTGTTCTCTCATGCCTCTCAGTCACCTCTTGAAACATTTTCTTGGATGTATTCAGGCTTTCTTTGAGTATTGTTGGGAGAGAGAGATGCTGCCTCTCAGCTTATGGCTCTGCGTGTTTGCTTATTGAGTGGAGAGTCAAATGAACGAAAAGATGTTGTTAATTGTTTCCTAGACAGCTTAGTTTAGAAGTACTTGGGCATAAGCTAAAATTCGGTGCTTATGCAATTGTTCCTCTAAGTGTGAGGCGCCCTGGAGGCTTATTGAGGTTCTGGATACCTTCCCACCATAAGAAGAAACGTATCCTTTAATGTGAGTGGAAGTACGCTGTGCTGTACGTTAGGCAGTAAGTGTGCATAGCAGGCTGCGTGAACTTCTCCATTATTCCAGATGTGCGTCACTCTGTTGTTTGTAGCACAAGCCAGTGTTTCTCAAACTGATGTGTCTTGGGTCCCTCTGCACACAACTTTACCAGTTGCACCCCCTTCTTCCCAGTCACAGTCCCCATCCCTGCACCTGTCTTGGCATTGCTTTTTTTCTCCCTCTCCTTCCCAATCACCTCCTCTTTTCTCCCAACTCTCCTGCCGGGGGTCATGTCCCACAGTTAAGGGAACACTGGTTTAACTACGGACTTCTGGCTTTTGTCCAAATAGCCTTAGAGTAGCACATTTCAGTAGTGTTGTGGGAAATGTGCATTGTTTGGAAATACTACTTCTCTTGACTTTTTGAGTGTGTGTTTATTTGTTACTTTAGAAGGCTTTTAATTCACCAAACATTATTCCCACAACATAGTTGGAAAACATTAAGTGTGACAGGGAAAACTATCGAAAACTCTCCAGAAACTTGCACATTGCGTGAGAGAAACAGGAGCCGGTTCCCTTTTCTGCCATTCTTTGCTGCATTGAATTCCTGGGCTTGACTCGGAGATTTAAGATTTTCACGGTAGGCGGCAAACAGGATAGATTAAACTTGCTTCTATTGTTGTTAAATTGTGGCTTTAAGAACTGTCTGTTTTTTGAAGTGGACCAGTTGACACTCATTGCGCCAACAGCTGCACAGAGCCGTGTTGCATACTGACGAGCCAGGCTGGAAATACTTTGGGAGTATTTCTTCCTTACAGTGATTTCTTACCTCTCTATCAGACGGTCGAATGTGTAAGAAAACCTTCCACGTTGCCTTTTGAGGCAGAAACTAGAACAGCCTGGAATGAGGCATAACGAACAGGCGTTTCTACTGGGTTTTTTTTAGTTTGGTTTTGTTTTAATTTTTCTTACATATTTTGAAGGTAGGATGCACTGCCATTAGTGGTTTTCAATCAGCCCGTTTTACACCAGAATCTGACAAGTCCCCCATGAAGCTAGCTGGCATATGAGTATGCATGTGTAGGCTTAGGGACCAACCTCCTCCAACAGCACTGAAGTCAGCAGCTGTTGAATTCAATATCCTTTCATGATAGGAGGAACTTGAGAAAACCGTATCTAGTTGAAATGGCAGAAGTATTTGTTCAGACAAAATGTAATTACCTATCTGGGAAGTCAACCATAAACCCATGGATAATGTCATGATTCTGTGAAAGATGAGATATTTAATGATCACAAAAGGTCAGGACAGTTATTGTACAAATGAAGTATGAGTTCCTTATGTTCGGTTTAGGAAAAAAAGTATTATTTGTTGCTCTTAGAAGAAAGTTTAATTTCCCAGTTTTTTTTTTTCTGTTGTTGTACCCGAATTATACCTCTCAGTGTCTGGCCCATTTATATGGTCCTGGGCTTGATTCTTTTTTTTTACTTCTTAGAGGATTTTGACTGCCAGTTAGGTTAGCACATTTTTAAGAAAGACTAGTATGGATGCTTCATAAGGTTTGTTCCAAGTCTCAGGGCTTAAATTGGGGTAACAAGCTGTACGGTGGGAGACAGAGAAGGAATATGCTGAGTGTGAACACGCCTGGCCCTTTTAAACAGAGGGAGGTGTATTGTGCCTGCCTCAGGTCACCAGGCATCTCCACCCTGCAAGGCTGAGCTGCACTGAGAAAGTCAAAGCATGTTCCCATGAAACGGGGGTTCTTCCTGTTCTAATCGGTCTACCAGGCAACCTAATGCTCTGTCTGAAAGGGACAGTTGTGTAGAAGTCATGTGCCAGCACCTGGAGATGGACCGGTGGATTTTCACAAGTAACATGGAAGAAAAATTGCGATCCTTGAACATGCCAGGCTGTTCTTGACAAGAATGTGTTGGGGAGGAACCAGCTACCCAGCTTGTGTAACAGGATAATCAGGGGTTGGGTAGATCATGACATTCCTTCATGCTCAAAAACGGTGGTTTTCTCCCCTGGCCCCCCAGTTTATAATGAAATAAACCCACTGCTTTACCTTTCATATGTCAGGCCAAATTCAAGTCGTGATGCTGTGAATTCACATTCAGCTCCTCTGAGGCTGAGCATCCATGCAGTGGCCCTAAAGATGAAGCAGTGAAACAGCAAATAACTAACAACAAAGAAGCAATCAAATCTGGGAATTTCTTGTAAATCATTATGTCGCTGACATAAACAAAAACACAAAAGAAAGATGCCAACTTACTAAAAGAAGTTAAAAATGTTTTGAAGAATCTGGGTCCCTGTTTCAAATATGAAAAAGGCACCAAGAAGACTACTGCTTCTTGAATTCACTTTTATTAAAAATTACTTCTCCAGTGTCACAGATGTTTTTTAAATGCTATCCCCATAATTTGTGTATGTATTATCCCCGTATAATGTGTGTATATTTTTTCAAAGGCAAATCTGAACCAGCTTTATGGTTGGAATTGTGAGTTGCACAGGGATATGGTAATAACAGTGCAAACCCATCCAGCCAGGGTTTAGAATTCATTCTGCATTAGTGGAGTACACACAAGTTATATAGCAAACATCAGCATGGATTATGTATGTTGTTATATTCTGTTGGAAGCAACCCAAGATGCAGGCGTATAAATAGTACAGATAATTGGTCTTTTTACTGATGACTGTAGAAACAGAAAATATTTTAACTTGGTTGAAAGCATCAAGAAAGCTTTAAAATGAAAAGAGCAGATGTCAACTATAAAGCAATTAGTTTACTGAGCAATGAGTATGATAAACACTGATTATTCAACTTGATGTTAGAGTTCAAAAACAATTGTCCCTTCAGTTTGCCTCATGGGAGCATGAAATTGGGACCATGTGTGCCTTGATTAACACCATATGAAAGATGAATCATGATTACTGTTTTGGTCTGGTGCACAAGGCTGTGCTTGAGGGGTAGCGATTTCCTACCTCCTTTACCAGATCTCTGTAATTAGTGCTAGCATCTCTCTCTGTTTCCTAGTATTGATGTTAAAAGTGGCTGCTTGACAGTGCCTGTTCACATACATAAATTGCCTGTATGGAATGAGAGAGTGTTTGCTCAACAGAAGTTGAGTGTTGGAGTGTATTGCAGTGTTACTTGAGGAAATGTGTGTTCATAGGACAGTTCTGAAAGCACCAATGCCGTCTCTGGCAGAAACTGTGCAATATAAAAAAGCAGATGCTACTTCCATATATGAAACACTCTGTGTTCTTGATTAAAACGAAGAGGGAAAAGTTCAACAATAAAAATTAAGCAGATTTTTAAATTTCTTCCCACTGTATGTAATTTATGCCTCTGATGGAAGGCATTAGTTAAATTTAACTTTTCTTGGAGGCATAATTAGTTCCTGTGGTTAAAATTTCATTTAAGCTTTATTTCTGAAAATAAACTTTGTTCTTCTCTGGCCTAGTAATGGGTAGAAAGAGGTGTCAGAAGTGCCTTTCATTAGTAAGTTGTTACCATAAATGAAGGGTAGGTACTAGAAAAACAGAAACAAAAATACGTGTTAACTTAATGTCATGTTCTGTGACTCTTATTAACACTTGTGCTCTTTCATATTGAAAGATGAATATTTAAGTAAAATGAAATGCCTGCACATTCCTTGAGCATCCCAATGTTGCTCATTCTTCAGGAGACGATGGGTGTCAGTGTTATTCAGAACTGTGCTGATTTAAAGTATCTGAGGATCTTAACTGCCAGGTTGTTCAGGTGGGTTGAGGAACAGATCCAGCATTGATCTCTGAGATAGGTGAGAAATTATTTCTGGCTTGCTTGCCCAATATAGATGCAGGATTTGGATCTTAGTTTATCATGTTTTCTGGGGAGTTCTGTGCTTTGAGCTCACATATGGTGAGATTTAATGTTGTTATGGATAACACCCGGCCAGCCCCACTTTTTGACAAACAAGATTTGTCATTTAATCTGTGTGCATTTCATCTTCGGCAATCTGTGTGAAGATCTGTGGTCTATAGTTCTTCATAAAAGATGTTTTGGCTGTTTTCTTTCCTACGTACTCCTTCTCAGTCAGTGTGTATAGATGTGTGTGGACCAAAGGGGTTTTATAGACAAAGCTCCAGGCAATGGAGACTTTCTTTCTAGTAAAGTTCAGAATAAATTACAAGCTGCATGTAAATTCAACAAATGTTAGTGGTTAATTAACTAAGAATGTAGAGCCCGGAGGCCATAGCATTAGTATTTATAGTTTTAAAGTTGGATGCTCTAAACAAGTTGTCTTAGCTGTAAGACATATAAATAGCACAATTACTTGATGGCTTAAATACAAGGGAATGCTTCCTGGAAGAATCTATTTTTAAACTCGAGGCAGTAAGTACGTGGATGATGAATACCAAAGTTTAGCACAATCAAATTGTCTGACCAGCTCACGTGTTTTTACTTGTAACGCATATGACGATTGTCTTGTTCAGCACTTTAAGGTGCCCCTAAATCTCTCCCAAATTACTGCAGCATTTTTGAACCTTTTATACACTTGGGCGCAAAGTTTTACACCCAGTAAATATATGCTGCTGAAGTTCAGCAGAGTTTGCCTTATGTTACAATTACTTTTTGCATCTACTTTATTAATGACAGTGGTAGGTTGATTTATACTGTTACATGTTTTGTGATGTCTCCGTAATTCCAGTAGAAAGGCAATTAAAGGTGAAGTAAAAATCATTGCTATATTATATTTTTTTAAAAGAATAGTATATAAAAGATCCTATCTAAAGAATTAAAGTACTTTTGCTAATTTTCTATGGGCTTTGGTGAAATTTATGTCTCAAAATGTGAGCTTTAGGACACAAAAGGGAGATGGGTAGCAAATAATTTGATGGTTTATCTGCCTTTATAAATATTGTCAGTAGTTTCTTTTTGTTTTGGGTTTTTTAAAAATGTTTTTAATCAAACATATGATGTCTTTGTTTTGTTCTAGTAGTAAGTTAAATGAGATTTTATATAGCTGAAGAGAAACAGAAAATGAGTCGGCATAGAACAGTTATTAATAGAAAAGTTGGCTGAAAAAAATTGATGCCTTCCTGTTTCAGGAAACCTTTTTGTATAACAGCTTGTTTAATGCCAAACTAAATCAAAGTTAAGCAGATGAAAAGCCACCTACGAAGAAAGTGAGATTACAGATTTCCCTTCTAACAGTACTGTCAAGATCTGCTTTGCTTTCGTTCTTTATGCAGTATTTTACAGTTGGTTTTGGGTGTTTTTTTCTAAGGTAACTTGAGTCGTGCCTTGTTTTTTGTTCAAAACACCTGGGTCTGGCTATGAAGTGAGAAGCAGTGAATGTTTACATGTGATTGTGACAACATATAATTACTGTTAGAGCCCTTTTATACTCTTAACTTCCGTCCTTTACATTGTAGCTGTAAAAACCAGATATAATTCCCTGTAAATGGGTGTTAGTTTTTTAAATATAATAGTAAATATGATATTGGCCTTTCAGGGAATGACATTACTATGTGAGAATCAGCGTTAGAGTTTTCAACTTTGTGTCTAGTAAGGGTGAGGGCGATGCTGCTTCTTGTGTTTCACAAACGATTTCAGTGCTTTCTGAAGGGTAAGGTGTTGCTCTCTCTGCAGTCTAAAATTCTTTTGTATAGGTATAGAAGAGATATCAAACTCATCAGCTTGTGCGTGTGTCTGGATTCCTCCCTGCGGGAGTAATGGGATAGCTTTCCGGTTGGTCTCTGGTTTCTGTGACTCTCAGCGAGGTCAGCAGTATCTGTTTTAATAGTGTTTGGTAATAGAAAAGTGTGTCTGATGTAGCAAAATGGATTTCTACAATATGCACTTCTACTGGAGGAAAAGTTCTGGGATATAATTATCTGAATTGTTCCAGTTGGAAATCCACTGGTTCATTTGTTCTCCTTTCACTATTTGTTGATTTCAGCCAATAATCAGTGGCAACATTCAGATTCTCCACCCATGTTTTTGTCTGTATAAAATAATGTAATGGATGGATGTGGGTATGTATCTGGACACTGGACACAGATACTCTCTCCCATGCGCAGTTCAGGCACACTGATGAACCAGGTCATAGGTTTTGTGTCCTGGCTTGTCGTACCTCAGCTTATGTTAAGCTTTGAGTTCTGTGCAGTTCTTAGGAGCATTGAATAATATTAGACCTACAAAAAAAAGCTGACCTGTTTATAGGTGAATTCTGAGTGTGCTGAAAATTTGGTGGGTTAATTTGCCAGTTGACAGAGAATAGAGTCCTTCCGGCACCTGTTCTGGGATGGTTAATGCCACGAGGAGTGTCTGGGAGGTGATGAGTGCTCTTGAATCAGTTCTTCTGCGCTTTTGCTCCTACCTTTAATTTCTTGTCTGAAAATGACCTTCACCAAGAAAATAGAGCTGAAGTGCTATGACCACAGTGCATAGCAGTGACATTCCTTCTCTCTGTTTGAACTTCTGATACTTTTTCTCATGACACTGGAATTGAGATCAGCTTTTTCAGGCTGATAACCTCCCCTCTCTCCCCTCTCTCTCCCCTTGTATTGTGTTTACCCTAGAGAACCCAATTTGACTTCTCATTAAACCTTGATTAAAGGTGTGGGGTTTGTATAGATATGATTAATGTAGATGGTGGAAGTTAACATCACATAACTTACTTTCAAAACAAGCATATATGATTCCTATCGACTGGGCAAGTCATGCTGCTTAAATCACAATTTCATGTCTTCATGCAAATATTAGACTTGCATTCCTCTTTGGTTTTACTTCTTTGAGTATTACATTTGGGGAGTTGAGGACAGGTGAGTGCATGCTGTTGCATGCCATCTGCTCGGTGATCAGAATGATGGATAGTGTGCCCAAACAGAAGGAGAAATCATGAGTTCTGTCATCCTCCAACATACTATTTACAAAATAAAAATCTACATAAGTTTAAAGTTGCTTACTTTATTCAAATTATTTTCTTCATATTTCTCTGCAGGGGCTGTCACCAGTGACCAAGACCAGTGGACTACTTAATATCACCTTTAAATATGACAGTAAGTTGAAAATTTGCATTATATTCATGGAAATCAAGGATGCGAGCACAGTTATGAGTTTATAGCAACATTTATCTTAAAATTTGCTCTAAGAATAGCATCAGCTCTTTAGTATTTACATAATTTTAAGAGCTAGACTTGTTTCTGCTGGGTCTGATGGATCTTCTCCGTCCTGTGTTTCACTGATAATAAAATCACCTAATAATTTGTAGTAGATTCACTTTCAGATTGGCCTACATCATCTGCTCAGATTTTGGCTGGAAGATTGTAGAGAGTGATTTTATTCTGTGAAAGAACGTAGTCATTGACAGGTTCTCTACACACAAAGTCATAGGAAAGGGTTATTTCAAGCTTTATACATCTATACATCTGGTGTAATTTTAGGGGAAGGTTGTGTAAAGTGTGTCTCAAAGTAGGAAACACGTAGTTTGTGTTGGTATACAGGGAATGTATTAAAAATGTGTCTTTGCAAAGATTAATATTGAAAGTGAATATTGAATATAAATAGCATCTCCTCATCTAGTTGAAGATTAGCTTCATTAATTACAGTGCTAAAGGACCAGGTTAGTGGAAAACTGCTGTCTAGATTTTCAGTGAAGACAGATGGTTTCAGTACTGTAGCAGATGTGGTCTGTCTTGCAGCTAAACTAAGAAAGTAATCTCCAGCATAATAACAGACAGTATAAGCAGGTTGCAGCAATAATACTTCAAACCTCTTCAAACATCTGCTAAATGGCTGTATCTTATTGGTTTTATTTTTTAAAGGTTTTTAGGCATCTGTGTTGTCTAGTCAGTAAACTATGACTGTCGACTGCATTGGAAATTTATCCTTATTTGGGCAGTTAGTGGCTGTCAATATAAACTCAACGTACAGGCAAGAGAAGGTCCTAATTGACAGCAGCAATGTTTGTATTAATGCCAGCGCAAGTCACAGGTCGGGTTGTTTGCCTGCCCAAAGAAATTACCTCAGATGTTGGATATGGGTAAAATTTCATCGAGAGCATGTATCAGGAAACTTAACAAAAGGGCTTTTGTTTCGTTCTGATCCTCCTTATGTTCCTTTATTTTTATGTTAATTTTTGAATTTGCAATCCTTCATTGTTAATTTTTTAAAAATCTAATTTGATGTTAATATTTTAAATGAGCAAAATCTAGGTATGTCAGATTGGACAGGAGGTGAGTGGTCACTACAAGAGACTTACAATTTTTTTCTCTACGTAAAAACACCCGGAAATAATGTCAGTCAGACCAGAGATCCCCACGTTTAGTTAACACAATGGAGTCTGTTTAAGTCCCTGTGTCTGTCACGTTTTTTCCATTAATTCTGGCACCAGGAACTGACAAGTGTGACTTCAAAATTCTGTTGGCACTGCATGCTTCCGGGACAAAGGAGTTACTTGAGTTCTGCAGTACCAGGAGGAGTTCCCTGGTATCAAGGCTAAAGAGTTTGTATAATATGGGAATACATACTTATTGTGAATAAGCCAGCACAAAAGAGAATTTGGCTTCCTGGCTTTGATTTAAAGGCTTTCATTCTGCCGCACAGCAACTCTAGTGAACTGTGGTTTATGTTGTTAAATTAGCTGGTTAGATTATTTATTCAGGTGAAAAATTAATTTGTATGTTTTAGCATTTTACTTGTACTTAAGTAAAAGAAGTGGTTTCCTGAAAAGTGCAATTTCCCTTTGCTGTTTTCTTCCTAAATCTGTTGTTCTTTAAAAATGTAAATCAGTGACTCACGGTCAAACTTTTCAGACATTTGTGCTGTATTCCATTTTGGCAAATTGTCATTTGACCATAAAATTGTACTAACCAGGATCCAAAATCTCGGGCTTGCTATTAATTAGATCCAGACCTAGCAAAAAACTGTTGCTTCAAACTTTCCATTGAAAGAGATACTCTATTCTCCTAAGAGGAAGTTGATGCTGTCATTGAGTTCACTCGTAGCAACAGAATGCGACCAACAGCAGAGTAAATACCAACTGCCCAGCTTTTGTAAGAGGCAGTGTTGTACACACGGCTCTGTTCTCATTTGCGTGGCAGTCACATAAAAGACCCCTTGCCATTGTTACTCATAGTAAAAAGCCATTTTCTAAAACGGCTTTTCAGTTAAAAATTTTGCTTTCCTTGCCTTTAAGATCACACCTCTGAACTGAATGCAAATTTCCTGCATTGGCTTATCGTAATGCTAGATTTTTCCTGTTTCATTTCTATGAACTGTGGTCAGACAAATACGTAGCATATAGGTATCTCAGTTCTTCAGAATCGGTCATCAGTCAGTAATATGTAGTCTACTGGTCAGCTTTTTCTGGATTTTGTTGGCTTCACTAGTTCAGAAGCAGAATGTTTGTGCATAACACATCTTCGTGTGTACTGTGCTCCAAAACTGTTCAGTTCTCTGGCTGCCACTTCTCTTCCTGCCTCAAAATATGAGCCTAAACATTGTGGGGCTTTAAAAATAATAAATTTTGAGGTTATTTGTTTTCTTGTTTTGAATGCATAAAGACACAGTCAAGTTCAACAACCAAGTCAAGAATATTTTTCTTATATTTTATTTTCTTAAGTTTTTCTTTTGCAGAGCTGTAACCTTAGGGAATACACTGTATTTTGTGAGGATAACAAGACAAAACCAGTTCTGACTGGATGCAGTGGTAGGAAAATGGTATGTGGGGATGTGGCTACTGCATGGGTGACAGAGATAAGACGAGTTTGGGCAGTAGGTTCTCCATAGTCAGGATCAAGCAGTGTCGTGGTTAAAAAGCACTTCTTGAGCACCAATTCTAAAGCTTCACCTTGTTCCTTGTTCTCATACGTGGCTGATTGCTGACCAACATTCTCTTTCTCCAAGCACTGTACACACACAGAATGGATGTCAGTACTCGTATTCTTTTGAGTAATTAGTGAGGAAAACTTGTTCTCTTGTGGGAGTCCCAGCATGGGTCATTTTCACTCTTACTGTAGTACAGGCTACTCTGGTATTATAAACTAGTGATTTCCTCTGGACCCCTGTGAAATTGGGGTTTGCAGCTGGTGAAAGTGGTTGTGCTCAATGATTTGTGAAGTTTTATGGTTTTCAGTGCCCTGAGACAAAAGGTTCATCTAGATTTGTAATACAGTGCTTATTTTTTTCTAGAATAAATAGGGCACATATACTTTTACTTTGCTCAGTCTTGAAGAAATGTTAGGAAATGATCTTAATTCTTTATTTACATGGAAAGATGAGGGTCGTGTTGGAAAATGGTTGCTTGAATAGATTTTTAAGATTAGGTGCTGTTGGCAGATTATGACTTACTCTGGTATGGTGCGAGAATGTCCCCTAGGATGTTTTTCTGAAAGCCTTTATTTCTCTGTATTTTTAGACTGCACGCCTTACCTGAACTCAGTGGGAAAACACGTCATTGGAGATGTGCAGAACATAACTATCAGTCAGTACGCCTGTTCTGAGCAGGTTGCAGTGACAGTACTTTGGACAGCAAATGCCATCGGTAAGTGATAGAGGGAAATGGACTAATTCATCACGTCTTTGGTAATAACGTTTTACTGATGGGTATTAAGTAAAATTATTAAATTATGCTTACAGGCATTGAAACAAGCTGCTTAAGAAGAAAGAAATTCTTAACAGCTTTGCAAAACTGCAAGTTTTCAAAAATAAAATTTGGTACAGCTGAGTCTCAGCTTGATATTTCATGGTTCATACTCCCTTAAAAACCCTTAAAAAGCTTTTAAATCAGTTTTTTCTAATGATTTAGTAAGGTAAAAATACTTTATTCTAGACCTGCATTTATTAAATCAAACATTTTAGTTAAGACTTTTTTTTTTTTGGTGACTTCCCAGTATTAAATAATGCTTCCATATATTTTTTTTTAATTAAAAATAATTATTAATTTCTTGGGTTTAAAAGAGTATATGAAAATTACACTTAATTCTGCAGAACTGTGCAGTTGAAAGCAGTTGGGAATCTTCAGCTGCAGACTGGATGAATCAAATCTGTATGGGAAGTAAAGCTTGGTGTTCTTTCTTGTAATGAACAGAGGTTAATCCTTTGGAAAGCATGAGGACAGACCTGCTGTTGAAACATCTCGGGTGACATGGGGATTGGGCACTTTCTCCTTCACAGTCTTCATGTAAGCACAAATAGTGCTTTTGTTCCATGGAATATTAAGAACACATTGGGCAATTCATGTTCTGTATCTTCAACAAGATTATGAAACATTTAAAAGGCCCCACAAAGCCATGAAAACTAGTGAAGCAGAGGAGGTCCATGGGAAATTATACATTTGGGGTTTTGTTTTTAATTTGACAAACATAGCATAAACTCAAATCAACCCATGTTGGTTTATGTTACATTTAGCTTACAGAGGCTGTGGCTGTGATAATGTGTGTTCTGCCATATGTAATGCTGTTGAAATATCTAATTAGGTGGAGTAGTGGTAGTTAGTCTTGAAGAACTATGCAGCGACTTTGATACCTGGGCCACAGAACTCTCACAGACTGGCGTTTTCCTGTGACATTTGCATCACCGTGACTCGCTTCCGTAATGCCATGATGAGAGCATTGCAGGGAAGTGTCAAGACACTGAGCTGAGAGTTAGTTCTGTTAGAGTAACTTGGAATGAATGGGTGTAGTTCTGGCATCACTTATAAGGAACTGGAAGTATTCACGCACTGGAATAAATTCCATTCCATTTAAGTCAAGTTTTCTGTTATCCAGAACTAAAGAAGTTGTAACAACTGCTATCATTTTAATCTGGCAGTGTCAGAAATGATAGGAGGATGTTATAAAGGTGTATTTCTACAATTTGCTCACAAAATGTTGTGTTTCATTGCTGCTAATGGAAATGTGGAGCTGTGATAAAATAAATACCCCTGAGGGTGATGAAGGTAACGATAACTTACATTGCAGTGGTAATTTGGAAGCCCCAGCTGAGATGTGGGCCCCTCTGCTCTGAGCATTACACAAGTATGTAGTAATTGCAGCCTCTGCCAAAGATGGAATTCTAAATAGGCAAGATAGAAACTGTGGGAAGAATTGACAACAACAGGTACTAAACCACAAAACTTACCATTCATATGAAACATGTTTATTTTTAAAGAGAAATAAAATGTGTTTCAGTGACATAAAACACCACATTGTGCATTTGGAAATGCTAGTCATCTGTTTAAATGCCCTGCTGTTTGCAGGGATTGAATACCTGAAAGGGTTTCGAGTAATACTTGAGGAGTTAAAATCAGAGGGAAGACAGTGCCAGCAGATGGTTCTAAAAGATCCGAAGCAGCTCAGCCCCAGTTTTAAACGAACAGTAAGTGCTTTATTTCAAGAAAAGTTTGTGTTGCTTGACTGTGTGAGTGGCCTTGAAAGTGCTTATATGCTGCATGTAAATCTGAGTCTCTCTCTCTCTCCATACATACATGATGTGCTGTTTACTAGGGGACAGATTGCTTCTTAGAAGTCATATTCTTTAAACTAATGATCGCTGTTGATCTAGAGACAGATCTAGTCTCCTTCTGCAGAAGCTTTCGTAAAGCTGGAAGATGTCATTTGGGTGACTCTGGAGTGCAGGTGCACATCTGTAATCGTCCACACCCAACCCCGTACTGAGATTCCTCGTGTCAGTGTGTAACAGAGGGGTAGATAAGGGACTCCTCATTTCTGCTTCTGTTTGCAAAACTGTGGGTTTGTTTTGAAAGGTACATTCCGTTTTAATTGTTGATTTTAAAGTATGTTACAATCTTGTCTGTTTGTAGGGAATGGAATCCCAGCCCTTTGTAAATCTGAAGTTTGAAACAGATTACTTTGTAAAGATTGTTCCTTTTCCTTCCATTAAAAATGAAAGTAACTATCACCCATTTTTCTTCCGAACTAAACGTAAGTATTGCATACAATATAGTATTGCGTGTCATCTCTTCACCGATGGGTGCTGCCCACCCCCTCCCCGTCTGGCCCAGCCCTGGCTTTTTAGTTTTCCCAACAAAGGAGTGTAGTAGACGATGACATTAGATGAGTCGTGGTTAAGATACTTACTGACGTAGACTTTGAAGGAAGATCTGGGTGTTAAGTGGGAAGAATTTGGATGCCACAGATAAATCTGTGGTGTATGATAATACATGTTAGGCAACAGCCAGACAAAGTCTGAAGTAGGCCTGAGGTTATCTCAGGTTTGCCTGCAGCAGGATTACTCCATGGTTCTTGGGAACATTTGACTCCCAAAGATGGTTTGCCCTTCTCTTCTCTGGACATAGTGAAGATGCTCAGGTGGTTGTTGTTTTTGAGATCACAGTTTCAAAAATAGGTATCTAGAGATAGATGTAGGTGAGTACATATAAAATTAGATAGCAACAAATTAAGTTGTATTTCTCAAAATTATTTAGCAATTCTCATTGGAATTAGAAGAAATTTGAATAAGCTCCTCAGTGCTTAAATAGTGTGGTGAGAAACTGCAAGTACCCTTTGGAGTAAAGTGTTGATATTTGTCCTACTTATTTTTGTGCTATAAAACTTCTCTTAAACTATTTTCAGGTTTGTCTATTGAGGCAGACAGCAGTAACATTTGTCTTTGTAATAGTGCTCGGTGTACTTATTTACTCTGAGAAAATGTATTTAAGGCTAGTTTCAACTTCCTCCCCTGCTGTGCTGTGCCTGGTGCTATCCCTTTTGTCTCACTAAGGAATGCTATTTGTTATTTTTGTGCTGTAAAACTTCTCTTAAACTATTTTCAGGTTTGTCTATTGAGGCAGACAGCAGTAACATTTGTCTTTGTAATAGTGCTCGGTGTACTTATTTACTCTGAGAAAATGTATTTAAGGCTAGTTTCAACTTCCTCCCCTGCTGTGCTGTGCCTGGTGCTATCCCTTTTGTCTCACTAAGGAATGCTATTTTCAAATCAAGGAACCTATGTTTCTAATCTGAAGATGAGAAGGGACTCAAAATCATACCAGACCAGCTAAGTTTGACAAATACATTTACTCCAGGCATATTAGAGCCTGGGAAAGATATGGGGGTCTTGGCTTCAAAACTATGAACTCCCTTATGTTATCCTTGTTCTTTTTCTATTTAAGTAACATGGCATTTTGATACTGTATCATTAATAATTTTTGTCTATTATTTGTAGCATGTGAATTGTTGCTACAACCAGAAAACCTTGTCTGCAAACCTTGTGAGTAAAATTCATACTTTCTGTATATTCAGTATACAAAAAGTTACTGTACTTGAAGAGTCACTTTTTTCTAATTCATTCATATCTCCTATGACAGACTGGAAGCCAAGGAATCTGAATGTTACCCAGCAGGGTTTTAACATGCAAGTGTCCTTTGATCATGCACCTCACAACTTTGGGTTTAGATACTACTTTCTTCACTACAAACTTAAGCACGAAGGGCCGTTTAAGCAAAAGACCTGCAAACAGGTATGTTGCTGAGTTTTGCAACTCTTGTAAGCACAAAACCTATTAGCAGTAGATCTTTGAAGGTTTTACGAAAACTTTAAAAACTTAATATAATACAGAATACTTTAGTTTTAAAATTTTAAAACTATTTGGTACTACTTACATAAGTACTAATTGTATTGTGATAGCACTCATCAGTCAAAACCAGGCTTGAGGGCTCTGTTGGAGCTGGACAGTGTAAGCAAATGGGGAAAGACTGTTCTCTCTCTTGAAGACCCTACACCTAAATAGGACTGGACGGCAGTTTTATGATGTTTGTTATGCATATTATTTCCTACTTTCTTATTTTACCTTTGCACCGAATCTGACCACTTCATAGATCACCCACCTGAGGTGGTATCACAAGACAGCTGACATGTTAGTGTGTGCATGGAATTAGGCTCTCTGATCTTGTACCGCTCTGTGCCTCAGTCTTATTATAGGAGCTGCAATTGGCTCTATTGTATTCCTTACCTTTGGTCATTACTCAATGGCAGGCTTGTTCTTACTGGTCAACCTTTCATCCTAATTCTCTGAAAGGTAAGGAGCTTCAGGGCATAATGTACAGTTTATTTATTAGACCAAACTTTTAAGAGTTTTTTTGAACGATGAATCATATTTCAGTTCTGCAGGTAAAGGATTGTAGTACTTGCATATTTGAACAGAGAGACTTAGTTTTGCTGGTTTAAGGTGTCCTAATACAGGAGACACCATGTATTTCTAAATCAATGTGAATATATTTCTGACTAGGTTTTAAAAGTATGTGAACGGCTTGCAAAGTATTCTCTTTCTTTGATGTAGGAGCAAAACACAGATACTACAAGTTGTATTCTTCAGAATGTATCTCCAGGGGATTACATAATTGAGGTAATACTTATAAATAGTCATTTGTACAACAGCTAAATGGGTATGTTAATGGAGGAATTGACTGAAATTAGAGTATGGCAAGTCATTTTTTGGTAAAATTGGACTTCAGACAGCCTACTGATTTACCCTGGGCAAGTAAAAGTTTTTAGACAGATTGTTCTTGACCTTTCCATAGCTTTGCTTCTCTGAGTGCACAGCAGTTTCATCTGTGGCTTCTAGTAAAGTTGTGGGCCTGCATAATTCAAGGACTTGGATTGTTTAATATTTTTTTTTAACTGGAATTCTGTGATTTGGTCAGTTTTTACTACAGTTAAAAGGTGGGCATTTCTCTTCATGATGGCAGTATGTGAACTGTGAAAATTGATGTTTCAACATCAAACTGTACCAACAAAGACAAATGATTTCACTAATTAACAGTTTGTGGTGCTCTTTAATTATAATTTTTGAACAGTAAGTTTTTTCACATTTAGTCATGAAAGCTGTTAGAGTTGTTTACATATTGCAGAAAATAAATTAAATTTCCACAAAATAAAATTCAATTTTTACTTTTCAAAGCTGGTTGATGACACTAATACAACAAGGAAAACAATGCACTATGCACTAAAACCAGGTATGAATTTTGTTTTTTAAACAGTATACAATATTTACCTGTTCCAGTGCTTCACCACACTCTGTGAAGAACTTCTTCCTGATATCTAATCTAAATCTCCCCGCTTTCACTTTAAACCCGTTACCCTTTGTCCTGTCACTACAGGCCCTTGTAAAGGTTCTCCCTCAGCTTACCTGTAGCCCCTTCAGGCACTGGAAGGTGCTATAAGGTCTCCCCAGAGCCTTCTCTTCTCCAGGCTGAACAAGCCCAACTCTCTCAGCCTTTCCTCACAGGGGAGGTGCTCCAGGTG
>NW_010261659.1:28064-45809 GCF_000690775.1 Eurypyga helias
ATGGCGCCTCTTGTTCCATTCTCCACCCAGCCTGTACTTGTGCTTGGGATTGCCCCAACCCAGGTGCAGGACCTTGCACTTGGCCTTGTTGAACTCCATGAGGTTGGCAGTGGCCCACCTCTCCAGCCTGTCTAGCCTGTCCAGGCAAAGTGGGCTGAATCCTAATGCACATTGCTAAAGGTAGTCTGTTCTTTCTAAGTGGCTAGTTTGGCACCCTGGAACAGAAATCTGACAGGTCCAAATGACCGTTGCGTATCTCACCAAAACGACACTTCGTGGCAAGTTCTGCTCAGGGTGGGAGGCACGAGTTGGCACACAGCACTTGTTAGGTTCGTCGCTCTAATGCTGTGTTGATGGGGCCAGTCAGCATAAAACCTATTTAAAATGGAGCAGAGTATGGTGTTCGATTCACCTGATAATGGTGTATTGCAGCAGTTTTACATTCCCAGTGTGAAGACTGAATTAGATAATTATAATACAGCTTATTTGCATATGGCTAATTCTGCTTTTTTTTTTTCCAAGTACACTCTCCGTGGGCTGGGCCGATAAGAGCTATTGCCATTACAGTCCCTTTAGTTGTCATTTCCGCATTTGCAACGCTTTTCACAGTGATGTGCCGGAAGAAACAGCAAGGTAAGAGGCTTTATTCAATGCACACTTCCATTTAAAGATGCAATTTCGCAACCAAAAGAATCTTAACTGGTAGCTTTATTCCAGAAATACCGTTATGGGAAGAGCTTTCTTTTCTACCTCTCTCTCCTTCCTGCCCACAGCATTTTTGTTTGTTGAAACTTGTAGCAAAGTCTTAATCAGTGCTTGATGGTAACTTGTTGCCATAGAAAATATTGTATCACAAATCAAGACTTCACTGTAGAAAGGAGAGAACAAAATGCCTGTTGGGAAATATATTTGGTTTCGGATTTCATTTCATTTGTGAAAGTACTACATGGCCATATAGGATACAAACAGATTTGTAAAGTGATACATTTTCAACATTCTCTTATTTCATTCAGAAATGTCTGATTCATACTTATTTTAAACCAGAAGGGAAGTAAAGCCACGTGATACCAATACAGTTCTCAGCACTGTCTGGAATACTACCTGTATCTATTATTCCACGTTTGCTCACTTTCCTGGAAGTTGCCTTTACACTTCATCCTAAGCCATTTTCCGAAATTTACCCTTTCTAGGACTTATTGCAGATGTTTCTCTGAATTAGATTCCATCCCTCTTTCCTGACTGCTCTCTCCTCTGTGTCCAGGAGCTGGCAAGTCACACTTGCTACACTGAGAAGTTAAAAATCAATTGGCCTTTTTTTGTAGAATCTTCATGAATATGGAAAAAGGGATTACTTCCCTAAATGTCACATATCTGTGTTACCCATCTGAATTTTGGCACTGAGGTATACTGCAAGTGCTATATGCCACCTGGGTTAAATTCTTCTACCTTCTGCTCTTCTGTAGCTATCACTTTGCTCACAGCTAGCATAGTTCCTGAAAAGAACCCAGACAAATCACTACGGATTTGTCTGCAGAGCGAGTTGTTCCAGAGTAGTTATTCCTGGTGAATTGTTGTAAATTAAATCCCTAGATGAATATTTGTAGTTCGAAATACTCGTGCTTTATTCCAAATTAGCTTAATCAACTGTAGAACTAGATTGAATTAGTCTGGCATAAGACCAGATTTTTATGCTCCAGCATAAAAGCATCTGCACGTGGAAAGATACACTAATAGCTGTTTTGATTTAAACTAATCGTAACTTAATTCAAATTAATGTCAAATGAATATGCAAATGTGTTTATATATATACACCAGAGAGATACTGTGTGATAATCTGAAGGGATCTGTGTTTCTGGAGATTCAATATTCTTGTGTTGTGGTTTTTTACAAACAAGAAACTTTGTTATACAGGAAACTCTTGATGATGATAGGTCTTTAAGGCTGATAATATTTGAAAAGGGAGTTGAAGACGAAGCTGAATAGAGGTGAAACAACCTCATTCTATTTATAAAATAAACCTTTATTGATTTTTGAGCTGTACGGCAATAACTGCACATTTCACTTCCAAAGTGTGTCCCACATATGTAGCAACTCATAAGCTGGATAAATAAAGCATATGCAACTTTTCTTCTTCAGGCTGTAAAGGAAAGGTAATGACTTTTTTCAAAAGGTATTCTGTATGCATTAGCAATGACCCTGCAAAAGTTTATTTAAAAAAAACCTCAAAAGCTAAATCCAACCAAACCCCAAGCTTTGTAGTGTGAACTCTCTTTCTGTCTTCCAATTTAGAAAATATATATTCCCATCTAGACGAGGAGAGCTCAGAATCTTCAGCGTATGCTGCAGGTCTGCATGTGGAAAGACTTCGTCCCCGGCCAAAAGTTTTCATCTGCTATTCCAGCAGAGACTGCCAGAAACACATTAACGTCATCCAGTGCTTTGCTTATTTTCTTCAGGACTTCTGTGGCTGTGAGGTAAATTCAACATTTCTTCTCGAAGCAGTTTCCTTAATTGAAATGGCACCCCCAGAACTAATAATATGTGCGTGAAAATGTGGTCTTTCAATCTCTCCTTTCCACAGAGATAACTAACGACATTATTTTTATAAATATTGGCTATATACATTTTTTTACAACAGAACGAACAACAACAACAAAAAAAGAGAGTAGTTGGAAAATGTGTACCTCATTGAATCCAGGACTTTCAGCTGTGTTTAGTTTATTTTGTATTGCCTGGTTTTTCCTGTTTAGTAGATCTTGCATCTTTGTAGTCAGCAGCCACAAAGAGGTATCGGTGTCTACCTGATAGACTTCAGTATTCCTAAAATACGTTTTATATTGTGATTTTGAAATAGTTGAATCTGTCAAAACTTCTGGTCTATTAATGCTGTAAGACCAGCATGTCTTTTCCTTGGTTTTGATTTAAAGCTGTGAGAAAGACGTTCAAGTTGTTATTTCAAACAACTAAGCTTAGAATCTGACTGTTTTCTAAAATATAGTCAGTGTGGCCAATCTTCCACTTTTCAACTGTAAAAAGACGAGACATTTAGTCTGTTTTTTGCTGCGCTTTACTCCTGCCGCTGCGATTTTCCGTGCAAGAAGGGAAGGTGGGTTTTCCAGCATACAGCAAGCCTGGCCTCTAGTGGCCTGCCACCCATGCTCAGCGCCTCACGCCTTTGGGGATCTTCACTATTGATTCATACGCCTACGGTACTTCTGGTGAGGTGTTCTGTAAGTCACATCCTTGAATCCCCTTTTTAGAGGTGTACTTCAGCCCTGGTACACCACACCTCTCTGGAATAGTGATAAGGTGAGCTGTTACCGCTCTAACGATGTACCATGGACCATGTGGTATCAGGCATCATTTAGGATGGATATAACAAAATAGTGATAGCACCCACATACAGAAATATGTGTTTTCATTAAAGCTGTGGAGTTTAATATAAAAAGTGATGCTCAAACCGTAACGGAACAGTTGCACAATTATTTTTCATACGAAAGTGAAGTGTTTTCTCGTAAAGGACAATACCAGTGGCATTTAGTAGCCATATAAAATAATAACCTGACCATACTAAGAATCCTTTCTCACAGATAGGCTGACAGCGTTTTGAAGAACAGGAAACAAAACCAGCCATAAAAATCCCTGCATTGTACCTTATCAGAGTATCTCCCAAGCAGCTGTAAAATGACTTCTCTTCCCCAGGCATAGCGAAGCAGAGTTGGAAGGGACCTATAGTGATCATCTAGTCCAACTGCCTGACCACCTCAGGCACGGTCACTGTCTGCCTGTAGCTGACTGCAGTAACGCTTTTCATGAGTCCTTGTGTTCTAGGCATCCACCTACTCTCCGTCTTCCGACATGGCAAAGTTTTCCAGTCTGTTGTGGCTGATAGAGCAGAACAAAAATACTTTCTTGACTGGAAAAATGCTCAAGGGAATACTTTTTAAATGACTTTGGTGTGTGTCTATTCTGAATGTTTTTTGCATTGGGTTTTTTTTGTGTTATTCTACTGCTCATTCTTTCTTTCATGAGATATAGCAGTGTCCTTTGTCTTGGTGTACGCAGGCATTTCAGACCATGTAGAATGTGAAGAAAACCCTGACAAAATAAAACAAGTCTTACGATAAAATTTTCAGACCTTTCTTATCAGAGAAAATCTGCTGCTGTTTCAAATCCTAACTGAAAAGGCTCAGTGTCAGAGGCACTAATTATGTGTGTATCTAGATATGAAAGTTCTCGGCATCAGAGCTCATTAATATGCAAAAGATGATAAATTAATATGGATTTCTATTACATTCAGCACATTAAGGACCCAAATATACAACAGTTCAATTGTTTGAGGCAGGCACAGTACACTGTTTATTGTGGATTGACAATACCTAATTTGATCAGATAAGTACATAATGTTACTTGGTCCAGCCACATTTTCTATGTTCTCTTTATTCCCCAAGAAATATCTTCCAAATCCATAGTGGTTTTGTTCTTTTAGGAACTACCCAGTGTCCATTTAACTACTTGGTTTTGTACTGTTACTTGTTGATTCCATAAATTTATGGAAGGTTTTCCTTTTTTACCTTAGCAATTCACCCACTTCTTGGCCCACGGAAATATTCCGCCCACAAGCCAAGTTCAGAATGAATGTGAGGCCTGGCTTATTTTGGTGTATAACTACCGACATAGTTTGTCCACTGTCAGTGCTATGTCAATTATTTCTCTTTTTAAACCAGCTTATATGTGCATCAGGGACGAGCTGAAGTTAAACTAATCATTAATTCTCAGTTGTCAGATAAACACAAACTGACTCACTGAGTATAACTCATTTAAATTTTATTAACAAATATATCTAGTAATGAATATCAAGCAGAATGTCCTTTTCTTTTCCAGGTGGCTCTAGATTTGTGGGAAGATCTAAAAATTTGTAAAGAAGGTCAGAAAGAGTGGCTTATTAAAAAAATAAATGAGTCGCAGTTTATCATCATTGTGTGTTCCAAGGGAATGAAATACTTCGTTGACAAAAAGAACTGGAAACACAGAGGGGTAACCAAAGATGCAGGAAAAGGAGAACTCTTCCTGTTTGCTGTGTTGACTATTGCAGAGAAGCTTCGTCAAGCAAAGCAGAATTCAAATGACCTCTGCAAGTTCATTGCAGTCTACTTTGATTACTCCTGTGAAGGAGACATCCCTGCTATTCTGGATCTAAGTACAAAATACAAACTCATGGACAATCTCCCTCAGCTGTATTCACATTTACACTCCAGAGATCCTAGTGTACAGGAATCAGAGGGGTTTCCTGCTAACATGAGTAAAAGGAATTATTTCAGGAGCAAATCTGGGAGGTCCCTTTATGTTGCTATTTGCAATATGCATCAGTTCATTGATCAGGAACCAGATTGGTTTGAGAAACAATTTATTCCCTTCCCTCCACCTTCTTTACATTACTCAGAGCCTGTCATGGAAAAATTTGATTCGGGCTTGGTTTTAAATGACTTAGTGAATAAACAGGTGACAGATGGCGATTTTTACGTGAAAACAGATGTAAATATTATTTCAGCGGGGAATTCAGACTCTCACTGTATAATTCAGCACTTAAACCTTGGAGAAGATACAGAAACTCAGGACATTCAAGGTGGTGGCAGCTCTGTTCTTCAGCCGTTGTTACATGTTGTTAAAGCTTCCAATCTTAAAGATATGCCTCGAGATTCTGGAATCTACGATTCATCTGTTCCTTCATCTGAATTATCTTTGCCTTTAATGGAAGGACTATTGACAGACCAAATTGAAACATCTTCCATTACAGGAAGTGTTTCCTCGTCATCAGGTTTAGGTAAGATATAGCGTGGTTTCAGAAATTATATTCAGTTATTGTGAGCATATTTCTACCATCTCAAAATGCTTAGGATGGTATGTGAGGAGCCACACAGAAGGCTGCAGAGAAAGGTAGGCATTGTGTAAGGATGGTAAAGAAGGGTAGGTTTCAGCCAATTTATAAAAATTAACCTTTTCCTTAACTTACTGAGGGGAGGGATTCTTAGCTAAGTAAGATATCTCTAAAATTCTGTTAATAAAGTCACTTCTCATTAATTGACCTATTACTGGAGAGATGGTTGTCTCTTCTAGGGACTCCTTGGCAACTGGGATACTCGGCTGACGGCTGTGTGCTTTAGTCAAGAGGGTGATACGGCGAAGCTTTCTTACAGAACGGCCATAAATCTAAAACTGACGTCCTGTGTTGCTCCAGCACTTACTAGAACCTTTAGGGGTATAGTCTGTACTGTGGTTAACTCAAGTTTCAGAACGGCATTAGGCTTCTCATCAGATATGGGGCTGGGGGGAATGAACCAATGGAGGAGTGAAACAGTGGAGGAATTTAAATGCTTGGAAGACACTGTCCAAAATGGATACCCAGCTTAGATGCCTACAGTGAGAAGGTGTAAGTATTACCTCAGGCTATATAAAAAAGCTCGGCTGACCTCACTAGATACGCTGTGTTGAACTGGCATCACAGCTACATCAGCGTGTAATGGTCCAGCAATTGCATTCATAGGATAAAGTGATGTGTGCGGAGATTTTCCTTAAGCAGCTACAACAGGTGAATATTGCATTTTGATGGTGGAACTGCCCCACTTTCTTGAATGAGTGTTGGCAGTTAGCTAATTTGTTAGACTTCTCTTGGCTAAATGGCTTATCTTTTCTTGTTATTCAGATAATTTATAATAATGTTTCATGCCAGAATTATTTTGAGGGGAGAAAATCTAGAGGTTGATTTACAGTTATAGCATCTATATCTATAGGCTAGATAGTCTGTATGGCAAAGTAACTAAACCCTAAACAGTTCAGGTGGAAAAAAGTAGAGATTTACTGATTTAATTACATAAGCCACAAATAATCTGTTATTGTTCCAAGATGAATGCTATATCCTTTCAGTTCCTGCCATTTTCTAACATAGCCTGTTCTCATATTTGTGGGAAAAATTACAGATGGTATCTGTAAAGGTTCTAGTGTTGGATGGAAGTAGGATGCTAGTTTAAAATTTCTGGCCTCTCTTGTAAGAATGCTTTACCAGTATTCCGTTCCTGATTCAGTCGCCGAGCTGTCAGCTGGGTACCCCAGCTGCCAAGGAGTCACCTAAAGAAAGACACAGTCTTTCCAGCAATTAATTCTCAAGTCACATACCTACTTGTTACCACGTTTCAGCTATAGAGGTTAAACATTACAGCACTAGCTGGTAGAGTTGGATCTTAACACTGATGTTCCAGCATCTTAAACCACACTAACGTCTGCCATTTTCCCACTGACTGCCTGTCAAAAAGCACCACGCTGACCGACGCTCCCTCAAACCTCCCCTTACCCAAACCACAGTCCTAATTAGGTACCAGGCGCAAAGGAGACAGTATCTGGAGCTGAGCATCATCTGCCTACTAGAGTGCAAGCCATTAAAACGTTTTACTGTCCCAGACATACAAAATATTTATAGCCCTATTGTTTATATGCCTAATAATGAGGGAGGGAGATAGTTGGTTGTGTGTGGGGGTGTGTGTTTGTTTTTAAGCTTTTATTCTTGTTCCAAGAGTTGAACGTACCCAAATTATTACTCTGAATTAACAATACCATTTCTGTTCTGGCTACCTATTTTTTTATCCATTACTTGGTCAGAACAGAAGTGAATAGCTCTATCATTTAGCATGTCAAGGCAGATCTTTCATTTTTTTCTTTTAAAGTCCGGCTTGATTTTATCCTCTGAATTAAAATCCTAAGTCAAATAATTTGTAATAACTTCCTGTCTTTCAGTGCAGTTCATGTGCAGACCACTGATCTGCTAAGATTCTCAGAGATCATCATACTGGGCATCGTCAACTGGAGTTCAAACCAGTTTAGTTTTGAGGAATACCAACAACCAAACCTGTACTAGGGCCATTCACTATTAGGGTCTTCTCTCAGAAGCCCTGCCTGGGGAGAAAATTAATATTAATTCTCAGATAAGGAGTTACTGAGTGTGGTGGTTCAGCCTCATGGGTGTATGGCATTGGGATCCAGAGGGTTTTCCTAAATTTTCATGGCACTGTTTCTAAAAATGTTGACCAAATAGAAAACCAGTGTTTCAATTACCGAATCTCTGAATCTCACCTTTTTTTTTTTTTAATTTTTTTTTACTTTCACAGGGGAAGAAGAACCTCCTGTAATCACTGCTACAAAATTCTTAGTGCCTGGAATATGTAAAGCAGAACTTCATTGCCACATCCATACCGACGAACTGCAGGCAATTGCTCCTTTATAATACATTACAACATTGTTATGCATCGCCACTTTATCAACAGCCTCGGTTTGTGCTTTAACTGCCACGCTGTCTCAGCACGACATCTACCTGAAGGAACAAATACTCCCTCAAGAAGGTCTGACTCCTAAGGGATTTTTTTATGGCTGGTAAACTTGAATCTGCTGGTCTTCATATGAAGTCTTTCAGGATTTGAACAATGCAGCATGGAAAACTAGATGAGAATGCATTTCAGAAGTATTACTTTTACTAATCTAAATGTGATGGTGTTACACTGTTTACAGTGCCATAATCAAAACTGACTTCTTTTTGCTAGAACTAATCTTGTAACTGGACATCAAATAGCTGGAATATTGACTCTTAGTAAATTTTGTAGTCCAGCCTCTAGTTTTAAGTGCTGACATACTTGATGGCAGGAGTGTTGTAGTGAAAGCAGGATTTTATTCCGAAGCAAGACAAAATGCCAAAGGTGAGATCAAGAAATTCTCCATCAGAAGTCATTTTCTTTTAGAAATGTTTGAGCTCCTTTCCTCACAGTCTCCTCTCTTTCCCAAAAGTTCATGTGTCTCAGTATTTAATTTCAGATAGGTGTCTATCTCCTTTTTCTCTCTGATTCCCCTGTCTCTTCCCCACAGTCTGGCTGTGATGACTCACAGATAGCACTGTACCGAGTCTGAAGTATTATTTTTATAATACACAAAAATACAGACCCTGCATATGCTGAGCGATACCATGGAAACCTGTTTTCTTCCTGGAAGGGCTAATGTAAGGAATACTTCAGAGAGATGGGGAAGCAAGACCAAATTTTGTCTTTATGACATCATTCTGGATTTGTTCAGCCATGAGATGAGTATGCTTTATGGGGGATTTCATATTATCCTTCAAGGACATGCTGCTACACAATCACCTGGGGTGAAACAAGTGAAGCAGTTAACAGGCACGAATACTTTGCTTTGTTTTAGGCCAACCAGTAAACAGAAGCCTATGAGTTATTTTGCTGTTATTTTTCATACTGCTTACCATAACTTGGTGATTAGGATGCAGTACACTGGTGTTACATTAATAAAAAATGCTAAAACTACAACTGGACATGTTTATCTAAAGACACAGAGCATCATGTCCTTCCTTTTGCAGTAAGCAGGTGGGTGTACCGTCATCCAAAATATCCACGCTGTTTCCAAAAGGCACCTTTTCATCAGTAAAACCCCTCTGTGTAACTGCAATTCTAGGCATGATTACAATAAGCACGATACAGCAAATAGTCAAGGACAGGTTATCCATGTGCCTTTGCTGATGGAGTCAGATGCTGTCTCGTTTAACCTCCCTTCACGTTCCGCTAACAGGAGGTTACTTTGGGAATACATCAAGTGAGAGCTCAACTCAAATATTGTCTCAGATGTAATAGATGAGAATTAGACATTGCTGACTGTTACACTGTATTGTCCATTTTAATAGCATGAGGTAGAACTGCTAAACCAGTGATGATTTGGTGAATGAGTCGCTTTAAAGCCCCTGTTTCAGGTTTTGGTGTTTCTTCTCATCAGTTTATATTTAATCCTTTGAATTTCCCAACAGAAGAGACTCAAAATTGTTGTCACAGATGGACTAAGAAAGTGCTGTAACAATTATTTGAACGTAACCATCAATGGCAGAACTCCAGCATGCCTTGCAATTGTAACGTGGAATTCTGTGATCATCTACGTGTATGTGTCAGATTTGGAGGGCCTTATCCATGTATGTAATGTTCCTTACTCTTCCTGTTTTCTGAATTTCAGAGAACACTAACTGGAAAACCTCAAACTTGTAACAACTAAGTAAGTTCTAGGTAGTTTTAAGTATGTAGTGAATCATCTGGGCCTTCACTGATGACTTTCTTGTTGTGCTGTGCCTTGGGTTGTACTGGAAGCAAAGTTATTCACGTTTTCCCACTCTTTGAAGTTGAAAAATACCTGGGTCAAACTAGACATGATAGAAACTAGAATGATCTAGTGGTAAATGCTCCCCACAAAATCCAGCTATGAAGGATCTTGATTCAGGGCAATTCTTGCTATTTTACTAGAGAAAGAGTTTGGATTTCTGCCTGTGTCATCAAGGTTACAGAATTTGTGTGCTGAAGAGCTGCTGTGCATAGAAAAGACAAAGCTGCAGAACATCGAGGGGAGGCAATTTCTTAGCGGTTAGCTGGTGAAGGAAGTGCTGCTTTCCTCCGTGGGAAGTTGCAGCTCACATACCGTTACTTTAGGATAGACTAAAGATTGGGAAGATGTCCTGGTTCCATTAAATTCAGTAGCAGAATTGATATTACTTAATGGAATTAGGTTTTCATTTAGAGCTTCAAGAAAGCTCGGCTTCAAAAACAGACGAAGGCAGTTGCACAAAGAGTCACTTGTTATTAATGTTTTTATTTTTATGTCTTCAAAATTTGCTGTACAATCCTACAAATCTTATTTTTTTAATTATAGAAGGTCTATGCAAATACAAATCACATCTGTTGGTGGGGATGGAGGAAGAAAAGAAGAATCCCTTCATTCCTTCTTAGCATAAGGTCGAAACAGCATATTACATCTCCTTAGAAGAAAGAGAATATAATTAATTGAAAATTTAGAGTAGAACAAGCCCACTCTTAAAACATACAAAATTGGGAAAAGTAATACTTAACCTGGTTTAGCATACTTTTTTTTTTTTTAAATAAAGCCACAGTGCTTAAAAAAATTAGAAAAATATTGTGTATATTGAGATACTGGGAGGACATTGTATTCAATTTGCAAGAATTCTGTGTTTTCCCTCCAGGAGAATAACAGCAAAAGTCCTTGTGAAAAAATACTTTTAAAACAAGTAATGAGGTTTAAAACAAATACATACATTAGAGGTTAGCTTACTATTATTTTCAAGCATTAGTAGACTCTAATTAACAGAACGTTAATTGAAAGGATCCCTTTAATTTCTGCTAGAATGAAGTGTGTGGAGGTTGTTTGGGTGTTTTAAAATATGTTTCCTGGGAGGGTGGAAAAAACCATTGGAAAGCTGAAGGTTCAAGATATGGCAGTATGTTCAGTATTTTGAATGGTAAGTGTAGCTGTTGCCATGATTCGTACCTGTACATAAACACATGAACTGTTGAAAATGCATCTGGAATAATTTTTTGGTGATGCTGTGATTTAGAAGTTAAATATAAAAATAAAACATTTTTGCTCATTTTCTTCCATTGGGGTTTTCTTAGTAGTATAAGGTGACTTGGCTTAAGAGTCCAATTGTTTAATCCAAAACCACTTTCAATGAGGTTATACACACCACACAAGTAACCAGACTCTAACTGCTCTTCATATTTCACCTGGAAGGGAATCAGATATTTTGATGGGTGTTTAATAGTCAAGCAACTGTGAGAAACTTCAGTTTTCTGAAACTGCTGTATTGGACAGACTGGGTCTGATTTTTTAATTTTTTTAAATACAACTGCAGTAGTATGATTTTATGTAATTATTTTTCCTATATCCTCCTTGAAAGTCTCCTAGCAGTACATGGTTCTGCATGTCAAGTGAAACCTATCCACACCAACTACAAAACTAATAACCTGGATGGGATTAATTTTGTCAAAGAAGATGTGAAAATTACCTAAGATTTATGTATTTTTTGTTTCCATCCAAGTGGATTTCAAAGCACTGCTCCAGTCAATGAACCCTGAAAACTGTAATTTCAGGGATAAGCCTTGAAACCACGTGTATTCCTGGTGTTGCTCAGGTAAATGAAGGTTGTTATAACGGACTTTTGGTCTAGCACAATCAAACTTAGAATGCTACAGAAAAAATCTGTAGTGAGTCCGTCAGACTTGTTATTACTGAAGACTTTAACTGTTTGCTTAATACCAGAATGTTTGCATAGACGTTAGCTGTGTTGAATTTAGGGGATGTTGCTTAAAATGTTTATATCTGTTGTCTTCTTTGGGCCTCTGTCCCACATTCCGAATTCTGCTTCTATCACCAGGTACATCAGAGACATTTTGAAGGGTCACTAAGCGCGTGAATGGTTGCGTTAGTAATTCAGAAGGGAAGTTGATAAGTTACTTCTCTCTATCTGAGCTGGACTTGAGTTGTGTTATCCATGTGTATATTCTGCAGTCCTCAGCTGTACCCTCTGCCTCGGAGCCCTGTACTTGAGGGACTCTGGTTGAAAGAAAATGGGAAGAAAGCGTTGCTCTAGTTTTTATACCTTCAGTTTAAAACATGAGAACCTTCAGGATGCTTTCCTGATGTTTGGGCATTGTTGGCCAAAATTCTTCCACCTTGAGGATGTGGAAAGATATGCTTTGATATGAGGATGTGAATATGGATAATACAGCTCAGAAAACGTGAGGAAGCAAGCTCTCTTCTTTCTTTTTTTATCTTGCATTAAATATTGTGGTCACCTGATAGTGAAACCCCTCACGCACACACACACACAAAAAAAAGCCCAAACCAAACAAAACCCCCCAAAACACAACAACAAACACTTTTTGAGTTACAGTGAAAAGCATGCACTGCACATGATACATGCATTAAAACTGGTCAGAGCCAAATTATTTCTAAAAGGTTAGAAGTTAAAGGCTGTGCCATAGATCATCTGAAGGAATATTTCCCTCTATCTGCTACAAATTATTTCATTTCACTTGTCAACCTTTGTTGCCGTTTCTGAGACTCGGAAAAAAACGAACAAGGGTCAATTTATATATTTTATAACGGGATACAATTTCATTCTTTATTCTCTTAGAACTGATTTAACAAAGTCTGATTTACCAATAATGTTAATTTTTATGGGCAGCTATAATGTTGTCCATGGAAGAAGGTAGAGATTGGCCATATTGTCCTGTTCAGAAAAAGCAGAGGAAAAGGGAATGTTCTTTCCTCGGTGCCTCATGTCATCTAGATGACCAGAAAGTGAAGTGCTTGCCTAAACCTACCTCAGTGCTAAAAGCTCTGTTCTTAGTGATGGTGGTGTTTTACTCTGATGCAGATACTTTGGGAGGGCTAGGAGCTTGAAAACATTGATGTGGAAGTGTGAAAGATGCTGGGGGGGGTGGCGATGGGAAGTTTAGTCATATATATGGTTAGAGATAATAAACCAGTACTAGACATAGTAGTTATAACAGCAAACATCAGTGCAAGAGGAAATCAATGTGTGGAGAATTGTCTTCATCAATTAATAAAAATACTTCATTTTTAATGGACAGGGGGGCTGTAACATTTAAGGCTGATTTACCGCAGAAATCAAACTACCTTTTTTTCCAGACCCTGCTGGTAGGTTCACAGGCTTCAACAATAGATGGAAGAAGGAACTACTGTGAGTGAGCGCGTGGAACGCCATCCTGTTGAGCTGCTGATTTAGCTGGAATTCTAACTATTTAATTACTAGTGGTGTGCAGAAAGATCTACCTAGAGAGAGGCAATCTTGTCGATTATACGAGTCAGGTAAATATATTTCCTAATAGTCTACAGAATTGGTACTGTTTTCTCCCCAGGGGAAGTATGCACCTGTGGCTTCACTAGCCATAAATGCAGCAACACAGGTATGCTCCCTGTGCAAATGCTGTATGAACCCTTCGACTGTAAATCAACATCAAACCATTCACGTAGCTTGCTTTGCATTTCTGTAACAGCCAACCACATTTATGGTGAGATTCCACTCAACCAAAAACATTTGGCTATTGCTAATATAATTTCCTAGGGGATACAACATTTCTTACGAATAGCCATGGGACCTGAGACTATACAAAGGACTTGCGAGACCGATGCAGGGGTTTTCCCTTATCATGGTAAAGCAACCTTTGGAGGCTACACTCTGCTTTTTTATTGGAATATTGAGTATCACCACAACTGTGGAACTACCATTCTTTATTACCTTTGGCAGTACACTAAAAATACAGATCAAAACTGAAAACAGAAGTCACCTTGTCCCTGGGTAAGAAAATTTATTTCTAACCTGATTAGAGAGGATTAAACTTGTCAAAAGACTGGGTGCCTAGCATAGCAAAAGTGAAAATTAAACACTTGGGGAATGGACTTGTTTTATTTACCTTTTACTTAGTTACCAAACTAAACCGTGTTTCAAAGAACAAGTTTCCAAAAGAATTTTACATCCAGGAAAGGAGTGCCAATAATGTTTTCACTGCAGCTAGCTCCTGCCTGGTGAAAGTCATCTACAATGCAAGTTTCAGATCAATAATCATGATATAAAGGTCTTTTTCTGTAACATTTTCTAAGCCTGTTATGAATGCTGTGGCCACACCCTTTTCAGTAATGCTTTATTTCCTAGATGATTCAACGAATTTCAGTGGGTCTGATTATGAAATCAGATACTAACAATGTGAGTGGGACATACATCAGAGGAGTTGTTTGGTGTGTCACAAGTCAGATTTTCCTCACAAGTGTACAGCTGCGGATACAATGGCCGTAAGCAAATGTTACTACCCTCATTTTGCATGGGAGATGGATAGGAACTAGGTAGGAAGCAGATCCACAGCAGAGCAGAGGCTGGTGTCAGCTGCAGACAGTGCAGGGATTTATGTCTCGGTCTCGAGCCATAATGGTGTTTCTTTCAACAGTCTGTAACCAGTCAGTGTATTTGGCTAGAGAGATTGTTATTACAGCTTTTGCCATTTTGCAATAACCAGCATGATAGAACAATCACAGGGCACTGGTTTATGCACCAGACAAGTTCTGCGGCATGCCCGCAGCAAGTCCTCCGCTGACGGAGCACGGTGGGAGCAGAGGGCTGCACAGCAGAGGCACGGCAGGACTGCAGAAGGAAGAGCAGGATTCGGGGCATACGTTAAGCAACGTGTTTTGTTTCTTCTACGACATCCCACAGAGACCTCTGAAGTGTGAATTCACTTTGGGCAGCCTCTTGATGGCCTGCAGTGGTCTGTTTGAGTCCCATAGCACTTCCTGGTACTGCTGCTCCTCCAGAAGTGCATTGCTTGACGTGAACCTGGTTTGCAAGAACGACTCATTTATAATTTTGATGAAAATCAGGAGTGATTTCATTGGTCTCAGTTACATCACACTTATTTTGAAATAATGAAAAGTGAGAATAGAATCAGACCTACTTGTTCTTAGCAGCATCTCGTGTAGGTATGTAGCCATGAAAGTCATTAGTCATCAACAGAAAGGAAACTGTCGACTCTGCATTGTAGCTCTTGCAAACATGCCAAGGTGTGATTTAGGTGTTAAGGAAGGAAACCACCATCTCTTTGCAGAATAGTTGGACAACAGTCAGCTACTGAGGGTGGAGTGAGAATAACAGTGAATCAGGAAAAGGAAGGAATCTTCTTTCTAAACTTCACCCTTTTGCTCAGACAGCCTTCAGACCCGGGAAGTACAGGTACATTTATTTGAAAACTCTTACTCTTAAATTGGCTTGTTAAAAACCAACATTTTTTTAAAGTATAACTGTCAAATACCATTATATTTTAAGATAATGTTTTCGGCTGAAGTAATAATACATTTAAGACTTACATTCTGTGTTTTGCATACTAAACAAAATTTCCTGCTGGTTAAGATTCAAAAATGCTGGACAAAAACCAATTGCAAGTTGCATTATGTATTTTATCATCTTAAAACCCAGGAATTACAAATTAATATTTACTGAAAAATCTTCCTGGACAACATTTTCATTTAATGTGGTTGACCAGATTCCACTATGTTCTACAATTACAGAATTTGCATCAACTAATTCATTCCCTGTGCACGTAAGTGGAAATTTTGAGGAGACATAAAATAGACTAAAAGTTAAAGGTCTCTGAACAGCGCATCTCCTCCCATTTCCGAACAATGAATACCAAATTAAGCTTTAAAGCAGGGATCTAAAACTGCCACTTTTCCTTTACAGGCATGGTAAGTCCTGAATGAAAACTGGACAGGCATTTGCTGCCCGTGGCAGCTCTGCTTTTGTAACAGGCACCCCTTCGGTGGCACTACCAAAGCAGGGGTGGGACAGCTGTTTTGTGGGTTTCTTGGCAGCTGCCATGATGAAGGCTCAGTGTTTCAGGAATCCATCAGAAATAATGAGACCTGAGCAGCCTCAAAGATTTCTCCATTCTCCTAATTATATTAATGCTGCTGGGATCCCAGGTTTTGCCCATAACAGTGTTGATTAAAACATAAATCTCTGTGTAGCTAAATTTACCACAGGGCTAGCCAAGTGCCAGGTCCCCCTAAACCTGTCTAATGTATGGGAGCTACTGCTTTAGGAGCAGAAAAAAGTGGCTCTAAAACTACTATGGCATCTTGATGGCTATTTTCCACTTGAATTGTCCATAGTTTAAAATGAATTTTTCACCTTCAGAACAAGTTTCTTTAAATGTGACTTTATTTCCAGTGTTTTCATACTGCGTCAAGTGGAATTCAGGGGTTACTTTAGTATCCCAAACTGAACAAATGAAATCAGGACAGAGACACTTACAAGGTCTGATGTCTCTGTGTCTATGTCTATACCACGTTTCTAGTCTAGTTTCTAGCAATTTTAAACAACTGAGAGATTAAATGTCGCTGCAAGATACTAGGTTTTAAACGAAAAGCCTAACCATAGTTGAGAAACAGAAGCAATTATGCTATTTTAAAATATTTCTGGTGCCTGGGCTACAAAATGTGGTGAGCTACTTTTCGGTTTTTATTACTGCTTTTCCCTTGGCTGCTGTCCGGTGGCCGTGCTGAACAAGCCCTACCACCTACATTTCATCTGGGTTTGCCTCTGTGTTGTGATGTCATTGTCAGCATTTATAATTATATTGAACTACTGCCTTCAGACTTCAGTCACAGAAAATGAGATTATATTCACCTCGCACAGTCCAAATGCAAACCAGATAGTCCCTCATCTAAAGAGCTCATCATCTGCTTGTTTCCATCTTCACTGTCCCTTTTTTTCCCTTGACCAGCAGGGCTTCCTAGTGCGTTTCCATACTTCTTGCCTGTAGTGACAGGACAAGGGGTAACGGGTACAAATTGAAAACAGGGAGGTTTAGATTAGATATCAGGAAGAAATTCTTCTTGGAGAGGGTGGTGAGGCACTGGCACAGGTTGCCCAGAGAAGCTGTGGATGCCCCATCCCTGGAAGTGTTCAAGGCCAGGCTGGATGAGGCTTGGAGCAACCTGGTCTAGTGGAAGGTGTCCCTGACCATGGCAGGGGGGTTGGAACTGGATGATCTCTAAGGTCCCTTCCAACCTAAACCATTCTGCGATTCTATGATTCTATTTCCATACTTCGTTCCTCCAAAACAGACGTGCCTGGTACCACATGTAACGTACTTGTCACGACCTTCCCCAGGCTGGTGACCTCTCCTGGTCACTTGCTGTTCGTTTGGCATTCTCAGCGTGGAATTGGTGCCATTTACCAGCCTTTTCAGTCGGTGTTCGTGCTCAGCTGATCTGAGCAGCAGCGTGGGCTGCGATCGGAGCTTCCCGGGCGGCACAAGCCGTGCGGTCCCCGGGAGCGGGGCAGCGCGC
>NW_010261660.1:0-27257 GCF_000690775.1 Eurypyga helias
TTGCTGTCGCTACCGTTGTCACTTGTCTGTGAACTCTAACCTCAAAATCAATCTGTGCCAATTCCAAAGCCACTTGTGTTGGGCAACGCTGGTTTTTGAGCGAGGCTGAAGGCTGTTGCCCCACATTTAGGCAAACACGCGAGGCGTAACGCAAGCGTCGCGTGAAATGTGTGTACAGGGCTCGAGGCAGGCGTTCAATCCCTGGCTGCTCCTCAAAATTAATCCATCTGTCCCACCAGCCCTGGCACTATACTGCATGCTTGGGAGGGGGGGTATCTGCGAGTCCCTCTCTAGCAGGCTATATCGATGCAAAACACGCTGGACGAGATGCTAGAGTTTGAAGATACTTGCTCTTTCAGTTATATTTTTGTGTTTTCCACTGACACAGGATCCCTTTCTCCGTTAGCGAAGAGCTCGGACTTGATCCTTTTGACTTCGAAGAATATTGAAACACTAGTGGAGTTGCCTGTATCTAGCAAGGCACTCCACTTTCTAATAAATCTGACTGCACCTTAGTATGTTCATTTCCCCTCCACCGCTTGTTTCCTGGCTTGGCTTGATCAGCTTTTCATAGGAAATTATTTTCAGTAACTTCAATTCTAGAGAATCGGGAATTGCTTTGTCTGGTTTCTGAGGACAGCTGCAGCAAAACGGGGTCTTTCCAGGAGCCCTGTATGTAGGCTGTCTCACTTGTGTCTGTGGCCTTTGTGTGTCACTGGAAACAAAGGAAAAACAAGCTTTCAGCAACGAGCCCAGAAATGGAAGGTTTTGCACTCTGTGTTTATCTGGCTTTTTTAATCACACTGGCATTTGTTACCTAGTACTTCTGAACTGGAACCTTAGCCTCCGCTGGAGCCCAGTCTGCTTTGTGAGCAGACTCTAGTTTAAAAGTGATCTTGACTGGTTTTATTGAAATGTAGGTGAAATGGTATTAATGTTAAATAACTCCCTAAGACTTGGACTCCTGCTAAGTGACTGATGGAGCTAATGAAATTCCTGGTTTATTAATCTTTTTGTTATTTATTTCCCTTTGACTTCTTACACCGGCTAGAACTAGGCAGCAGTGTGTGAGATGATTGATCCTGAATCCTGAAGAAATTTCTGCTCAGAGCTGCAAAATATGGCTTGTGTAGTTTGGCTGTGCTAATGCCTGAGGTGAAACCTGTTAGCTCAAGTCCTGCCCAAGAGCTGTGCCCCTAACGCTCTTGCTTCTGTACCAGACGTGTGTTTTGGCATTTTTCCTTATGCTTTGTCTTTTGTGAATGACAATTTGGCTTAAGTAATGGGAAAGAAAACAGTTCAACAGGACTGGTATTTTCCGTCCTCTCTGGAGGAAGAAAAATCTTGGCAGTACTGTCCTACAGACTACCGAAGTAACTCTTCTACGTGCTAGTTATCAAATGTGTGAGAGGGAACGGGGTGTAACTAGCCCTGAAAGCATTGTGTCTTGAATCCTGAGCGTTGCGCTAACATCAAGGTCCCCTTCGAAGTGGAGTCACCAGCCCTGAGGTAGATGAGTAGGCCTCATATCTGAGGAAAAAACTCAGTGATTCAGAGCGGGAGCTGCGCACAGACCAGCGGGGTGATTGGGAGACTGCTAACTTAGTCAGTGAAGAGATTAACAAACACGCCCTGTCCCAGCACACTTCCCTTTTGTGGAGCTTCAGTGCCTCTGTCACCTTGTTCTCCCTGGTGTTGACCCTTCTCCAGGAGGAAAGTGCTTATTAGCGCTTGAATTTGCAACACTGCCTGTCTCCCCAGAACCACACTGATTGCTCACCGCCTTTGTTGCAGGAAGGAGAGAGGTTTCTACCAGTCGTGTGTATATATACAAACTGTTGAAAGCCAGGGACCTAGTGCTTAGACAGCACTACCAAAAAGCTCTTAGCTTTAGCTGGAATACACTGTTGAACATCCCACTTTTTAAACAGAATTAAAAGCTCCAGTAAATGCTGAGGAGTTTTTAAGGAAGAGACTCTCTGGTGTACAAAGTGGTAGCCCAAAGCCCTGTAGAAGAGCAGTTCAGAATGACAGCAGGAAATAAATTAATTGCTGAAACTCTATCAGGCCAGTCACAAAAATGTCTTTCCATGCATCCCCAAAATATCCTTAAAGACCAGATGAGATGTTTGGAAAAGATAGTTATTCTCCCTGCTCAATGTGGACTTGCACAAAAAGGTGTGAGTGACTGGGGCATTATTAGTTGAGTAACTTTATACCATTTCATTGTTACTGCAGCCAGAGAGTGAATACAGGTATTTCTGCAGAAAGAGACTGCCAGTTCACTCCCTCCCATGCTGTGAAAGGGTCTGAATATAGATTTTTCCTGCATAAAGCTGACCTTTTATACCTGTGTGGGTGAAGGAAATGGGGATGCACCCCTTTCCCACCCCTGTGTAATTCAGTATTGAGGCGCAAAAGGTATACGGGGGGAAGAGTCCAGGAATCTGGAAGTCTTGTTAGAGTTCAGTCCTTTTCAAGGGTCATCCAGAAGGTGATGTTTGGCAGACTGGCTGGCTGTTGAATTAACCTGTGTAATTTGGTAGCAAAAAGCTGCCACTAGATGGGGATAGGAGCAGGTCTGTACCTTGGTGCGGGAGTAGGCAGTTACGGGCTGTATGCGCTTGGTTTTCCTAAGGGAACCTAAACAGTCACTATTAAAAGATGCAATTGACAGAAAAATTTAAAACCTCCTAAAAGTCTTTGAATTCTTCTAGACTCACTGGCAACTGGCTCCAATGCTATCCATTTCATAGAATCATAGAATGGTTTGGGTTGGAAGGGACCTTAAAGACCATCTAGTTCCACCCCCCCTGCCATGGGCAGGGATACCTTCCACTAGACCAGGTTGCTCAAAGCCTCATCCCGCCTGGCCTTGAAGACATCCAGGGATGGGGCATCCACAGCTTCTCTGGGCAACCTGTTCCAGTGCCTCACCCCCCTCTCTGTGAAGAACTTCTTCCTGATATCCAATCTAAACCTCCCCACTTCCAATTTAAACCCGTTACCCCTTGTCCTGTTGCTACAGGCCCTTGTAAAAAGTCCCCCCCAGCTTCCTTGTAGCCCCTTCAGGTACTGGAAGGTGCTATAAGGTCTCCCGAGAGCCTTCTCTTCTCCAGGCTGAACAAGCCCAACTCTCTCAGCCTGTCCCCATAGCAGAGGTGCTCCAGTTCTCTGAGCATCTTCTTGGCCTCCTCTGGACTCACTTCAATGGGTCCATGTCCATTTATGTAGTTTGATTTTAATTTTGATTTGACTTCTTTTGATACATTAGGGCACAAAAAAATATTTCATTGTTTTCAAAACTAGATGAAGTTTTATAGATTGTAGATGATATTTACAAGATAAAAGCCTTGTCTGTTTGGAAGTCAAGAATAACTATATCAAAAAGCTCCACTTATGTTGTGATACTAGGTGTCTTGAATATGGGTATGTTCAGTCTTCCTAAACTGAACTCATAACTAATTAGTTGAAAGAAGTTTTGCATTTTATCTGTTTATCTTGCAGGTAAAAAGAAATCAGCTATATGGTTGAATGCAGTAAGAGTTGCTGCCTGGTCAAGTCAGTGTTAAAACCTGTCAGCCTCACTGTAATCATGACCTTGACATAGCTGAGCTAGAGAAGGCCCACATCTGCTTGAAACATGGTTAATTTTAGAATTGTTTTCAAATGTCACTGGCAAGAGAAAGTTCAGAGACAACATGTCTGTAGGACTATGTAGTGCTTAGTTCCGCAGTCAAGCTCCACAAGTCTAACATGACCTGTGAATTACTTGTATAACGTGCCTATGTCGCTGAGCTCAACAGTCCTCTTCCTTCTCACAGTACCTGACATGACTGTTTTTATAACTACGCTCAATTTTTGTTTGTCTTAGATCTTTGGTATCCATGGGAGCATCTGTGGGAGCAGTAACAAAACAGACCCTGTTCCCTGCTCTCATGCCTGCAGGACGACCTTTCCGTGTGTCGAATGCCTCCCGAAGCAGCCGGAAAGGAATTGTTGCAAGCAGTCTGCAAGACCTCATCTGCAAGGTACAGTGAACATCCCCACTCTGGCTGAAAACTTAGTGAAGTACAGTATCCCAGAAAGGCAACCCACAGACTCTGTACTTCTAAAAATCATTATTGGGGAACTTCAGGAGCATATGGCAAATAAGAAAGCCTTAATGTGAAAGGCTATGATGAAAGGCTGAGAGAGTTGGGCTTGTTCAGCCTGGAGAAGAGAAGGCTCCGGGGACACCTTATAGCACCTTCCAGTACCTGAAGGGGCTACAAGGAAGCTGGGGGGGACTTTTTATAAGGGCCTGTAGTGACAGAACAAGGGGTCATGGGTTTAAATTGAAAGTGGGGAGGTTGAGATTGGATATCAGGAAGAAATTCTTCCCAGAGAGGGTGGTGAGGCACTGGAAGAGGTTGCCCAGAGAAGCTGTGGATGTCCCATCCCTGGAAGTGTTCAAGGCCAGGCTGGATGAGGCTTTGAGCAACCTGGTCTAGTGGAAGGTGTCCCTGCCCATGGCAGGGGGGTTGGAACTAGATGGTCTTTAAGGTCCCTTCCAACCCAAACCATTCTGTGATCTGATGATTCTATGAAAGGATCAGCCCCCTTTCAAATGCTAAAATCTACTGGTGTTGGTTTTTTTGTTTTCTTCCCCCAGACTTTAGATGCCTTCCTTATATCTGCTGGAATAGTTACTCTGGTTTTGGAGGAAGATGGCACGGTTGTGGATACAGAAGAGTTCTTCAGGTCCCTGGATGATAACACACACTTCATGGTTCTAGAAAAAGGACAGAAATGGACACAAGTAAGTGTTGACTGCCTCTCTCATTTGAATAGAAGTGTATGGAAGAATGTCTGGGGCTGCTTTTTTTGTTCCTTGCTTGGATATAGAACTGTGGGCGAAGATCTGCCAGTTTCAATTGAAATGAAACATTACAACTAAAAAGAATTCTAGGGGAACTTCCCTGCTCTTGGAGAGCCTCAGAAATGACCTCGTTCTTGAGCCTTTTTGAACATAATGAAAATCAGGACTTTGCCTGCATGAAGTTAAAAATAAATGCCTTTAAAGGTTAGCTTTTTGAGAGCAAAAATTGCTCAAATTAAGCAATGTAAACCAAATTTTGCTTTGTGAATGCAGTAATGGCTTAGTGAAGGCTAGAAAAATACTTGTGTTTAATCTTGCAAACAGTTAAAAGTTGTCATCAGAACCTAATGTTAGTCTACGTGCTTCAAGATATTTTAAGAACTATTAAGGGTGGCTAGATTCAGATTTCTAATCATATTAACTCAGTGTCTTATTTGTGATTTTTGTGGGAGAATAGTCATCTGTATGCTAATAAGATAGTCAAACTCCTAAGTGTCTTTCCATGAAATGGGTGTTCCTAGAAAGCTAGCATCAAAATTTCTTCCACCCTGTGCAGAACAAGCTGATAAGCTGTACGCAAGCCTACCATTTTTCTGTTTGCACACGGATGGCTCGCTTGTGTGGCCCCATTTTTTTCAGTCTTCTGTTGCAGTATGGGCAGCTTACACATTTTTCCCCAACGTATCTCACTGCTGTATCTGGGCCATGAGCTCCAGGAACAGAAAAAAAGCTGCATCCAGGGTAGGATTCCACCTTGCTCCTTCCCCCTCTGCCCTGTGTCCTGACATGGCAGCAGAACAAGTTTAAATGCTGCCCCTCTTCAGGATGTGCTGGGTGACAGCAGAAGGACTGCTGCAGCTTCAGAAAGCATCTGGAGCTCCATCATGCTTTATCCACATATTCTGGGTGCAAATGCAGGGAGGGGGATACGCTACCAAGCACAGCAACTACTTGTACGTGTCCGAAGCTGCTGTTCCTAGGGGGCCCTGTTGCTGCAGCTCGGAGACTATCGAAGTCAAACGGGTATAAAATCGCTGGCTAATGCTGTGGTGTGGTGTTTAACTTGGCCTGACTTGTCACTGTGCTGCCTAAGCGCCAGGGTGAGAAGTACAAAAAGGCCCAGTCTTCCACAACCTCATTGCTTCACTTGGTATGCCGGAAAGCAGGCTGCCAGCTCAGAGCCATTATCCTGGAGTGACGGGCGCTGAGCGGAGCACCCTGCGGCTCCGCTGCTATCGGCCTTTCTGGAAGGAGCCACCACTGAAGCGTTGCCCTCAGCCTTGCAGCAGGCCAGGGCTGCTTCCAGCAAAGGGCACTGGGGTTAAGGTGTAAGATAGCTTTCCATGCTCCTCTTCCTTTGCTTTTTCACTTAAACTCAATATTAAACCCTCGGCCTAATCAGTAGTGGTTCCCTCCCCATGTAACTTTTTTAGCAGGAAGAAGGAGAGGTGTTATGAGCTAGGATTTGAAATGAGGACCTGACTTTTCAGAGGTGGCATCCTTGCAGCTATCTGAGTGCTCATCAGTAGTGTTCCTCCCTAAATGGAAGGACCTAATGTTGTCCTGGTAATTTGTTGGCCTGTTTCAGTGTGGACTAACTGTGCTGCCTCAGCTAGAAGCTGGAGCACGCCAGGATAACTAAATGTCAGGAACACGGTCCAGTGGTATTACCTGATGTGTCAGTGTACCCTGAAGAATCAGCTGTATTACAGGAAAGAAATCAGGCGGTGCTGTGTCACTCCAGAACTTCTGTGTCTGTTTGGAATAGCTTCAGAAGCCTGGTCGGGACTTGAACAAAAATACATAAGCTGCAGAATTGCTTTTCCCTGTTAATACTTCTAATTTTAGTTTAGAATTGATTGAGAACTAGCCTGAAGCCTGGAATAAGCCATCTGCTTCCAAAGAGCTGCACTGTTAACGACTGTCTTGCTGTAGTTTCCTGGGTCACAGTACAAACTGTCTCTCTCCCCCTTTTTAAATTAGGCAAGAAATGGAGTTGCCGCTGTGAGACAAAAGAAGAAAATGGGAGTAGCTAACATCACATTTGATCTGTACAAGCTGAACCCGAAGGATTTTATTGGCTGCTTAAACATCAAGGCGACCTTCTACGAGATCTACTCTGTTTCATATGACATCAAATGTATGGGAGCGAAACGCGTATTGCGGTAAGTGTTTCCGCTACTGATCAGGCACGTGCGTTAACGTAAAACCTGTGTTTGCTTACTGGGTCGGTGAAGCAGGTGTGTTTATAAATTTGGTGGTTTTATTCATTCGTACATACTGGCAAATATGCTGACTCTTCCTTTGTAAGGTGGATAGCCAACTTATAAAAAGCTATAGAAAGTTTTTACGGTGGGACCTTGAATTTCCCCAAAAGCAAAATCTTATCAGCTTGTATTTACTGCAAGGTTGTAGGTACAGTCTCTTTGTTTTCCGGAGAGAATTTCCCCAGATTCCTTTGACTTGTTTGAAGAGTGTAGGAGGCTGAGGAGGAAGCATTGGACTCTTTGAAGGGGGGACTTCAAGGCTGGGAAGTGAGAGGAATTTGAGATCGAATGGCAGAGGTCTTAGTTTACTCTGACTTAGCAATACTTGGCTGCCAAAGTCACCACCTGAGCTACATGGAGGCAAAGGAACATGGAAGAGATATGACACTGCCTGCTGTCCTAATGTGAATTTGTCATCTCCAGTAAGACTGTGTGATGTCACTGGTTTTAAGCCAGCTGGTGTCTAAGCAAACTAATTGAGCCTGTTTCCTGCAGGACCAATCTGTAGCGGGTTGTGAGTTTGGTAGAACTGGCTGTTGGGAAATGCTGTCTTATGCAAGGGCAAAATAATGCTTGTCCTGTACCCTGCTTTCAACAGTGTGTTGAAAGTCTGTGCCTTGTCAAGACCAGCTGTGTCCCGTCCTGGTTGAGGAAAATGTCTGAATTCAGAGGTGTCACACTGGGACAGCTCTTTTTAGCTGCAACCCTGAATTTCTCTACCTGACCTCTCAAATTCTGGTTGAGACACAGCACTGTAGTGCTGCTACATTTTGTCACTTGAGGGTCAGATTTGCTCTGTACAGAACAGGCAGATGTTCTGCTGAGGTTTTTCACTTTCCCTGAGCAGCACATCATCTTTAGTTTGAAGTCTTCAAGTAGTCCCTCTTCTCATGATGCAGGTATTAAGCATTGTAATGCTAATCTTGTTCCCTGCCTTTCTGACTTCTCCTGCTCTAATTAGCTGGTCCCCTGCTTAATCTTTCACACTACAGCTGGTGTGACTAGAGATGAGACTCATCTCTCTGGTCACGCTGCAGTGATTATCCAGCTCTAGGCTATGCTCACCTGTAGCATTGGCTTTATGCGGGTTTCTTCAAAGCAGAGGCTTACCCTTGAACAGCTGCACTCCTCCCGTTCCTATGTTTGTCGAGTCTCTTGAGCCAGAACAAACTCTGATTTCTGACTATCCGCTATGGAGATGAGTATCAGCACTGGAACTTGCACTGTTAAGGAGAATTTGAAGTGACATTTCTGTCTCCCTGCCAACACAGGGCAGCTGGTGAGAAAGACACGGTATTGGTGAACAGCTGAAGTAGCTGTGGAGTTCTTCTGGAAGCACTGTTATGTTACAGAGTTGAGCTGTGAGGGAAGTGCTGGTGTCAGAGTGGGAGAATAGTCTGCTAGCAAAGAACGAGGGTAATTGAAGAGAGAGCCTTGGGTACTCTTGAACACAACAGTGAGATGGCCTGTCTTGACTTGCTATTGAAATTGAAGACAGATGATGTCAGTGTCTTGTTGTGATCCCTCTGCTAATGAGTTTACAAATTGCTGACTGATGCCCTCCTCCTTGAGCCCACTGTGAAGTGTGAAGGGAAAGGGCTTTAAAATGCTGCAGTTGTTCATGGGTGGGAGGGGGTCAAAGCCTGCCGGGTCTGATTAGTGCATTTCCCCTAACAGTTTCTCCCTGAAGTGTCCAACTGAAAGATCAAATGTCCAGTTCAGCAAATAACTTCCTCCTCGGCTTAAGTGACAACTGCTGTCATGGGCAAGTGACACACTGCAGCTGCTCAAAAGCTCAGTACCAGGTGCAACTGCAGAGCTCCTCAGCCTGTGCTGTGTAGTGGAGGGAAGGGCATACTGGAATGGCATAGGTCTGGGAAGCAGGAATTTTTCATGTTCAGTGTTTTTTTTGTGTTGTTTTGTTTTGTTTGTTTTTTAAGACTTCCTAGATTCCAAGTACAGGGTATTCTACTCTTCTGAGGAATTGGATTTTGACTGCAAACTTTTTTTTTTTTTTTTTAATCACAGTGGAAAAAACTGAATTTGTAGGAGGAAGGTTTTGCCTTCTCTGCTAGAGCTCAAAGGAGAAGTGAATAGCAGCAGAGGGTTCACAGTTACGTGTTTTCTCAGACAGGAATTCAGAAAATCTTCCCTCTTTTTTTTTTGCAGAAGAGGAAGGCTGGTCTAGTTTCTGCATCTTCAGAAACTGATCCCTTTCCAGTTTTGGAATGGTTCCAGTTCTTGTGTACCATTTCTCCAGCACCTCAGCTTCATTCTTCTAAGGGCCTACCTAACTTCTGGGGGATGAGGCATGAATAGAGGTCTCAGCACTGATGTCCCAGTTCTTTCTTGGAAAATGGAAGGACAATGGAAGTATAATTAAGTTGAATAAATGACCTCTCAAATAGGATGATCTCTTCCCCTGCAATCCTGTGGAGATCCACAGCCTGTATTGTAGACCTCTGACGCTTGCCTGATTGTAGTTTATGGGTCTGTACTGATTCTCACACAGTACTATATATTTGAATGCTGATACTTATTAAAACTTTTAAAACTGAGAATTCTTAAGGCTTGCAGCTTGGACAGTATTATTTGACTGGTTTCACTTGTTTTGCTGTTGGGCATCCACTGTAACGTGATTGCTCAGTTTCAGATCTAATCATGTTTGATCCGTAGCTTGGAGATCCATGCAGTGTTGTATTAGTGAATGGCCTAAAGGTGAGACACGAAGTAGATTCATGCGGCAGGAATGTTGCTGGGCTCCCAGGCACAGTTAAGTCTTCAGTGGTGCTCTGGTAATTTGGGTAATGGCTTTGCAGAAGGCCTGTAAAAGTCTAACAGGATGACAGCCTGCTTTGTTAAAGGTGTTTTCTGATTCTGCCAACATGTCAATAGTTTTCTGTTAATCAATTATTTGCTCTAAAGAAGCTACAAAAATGATCAGCTCCTCAGAAGTGAGGAGGAATGAAAAAGTTTTTTAATGTATCTACCTAACTCATCCTAAAGGTCATGGGGGGGGAGGGGTGTAATGTCGCTCTGTTAGTGAAGTATTTTTTTAAACAAATGGCTTTTCTTCTAGGAAGGTACTTCAGCTAATGTCCTACGCAGCGCAAATAACTGGGCAGTTTCTTCTCTATACTGGCACGTATATGTTGCAGTTGATGGATGAATATGATGAAGATGGCACGTGTACAAGACCAAGGCGGGAGTAGTGAACACAGCTGCGCTTCTGATATCGGATCCTTTTGCTTAAAGACATTCTCTTGCCCAATTTTGATTGTAATGATGTTATAGTAGGGGGATGTCCACTGATGTGAACTAACATTTTTCCCATTTGGGAATGCTTGTAGGCCTTAGTCATAAAATAAGTGTTTGATGTTCACAGGCTCTTAACGCAGCAAAAGGTTGCCTGCCTAACGTCTGAGAATTTGGCAAAAGGAAAGAGGGCAGATTTTTGCCCCAGCAACTCAAAAGGGAGAATAAGTATACTTGGAAACTTGCACGCTTTGTAACCAGCGGGGTATTTCTTGCACGGATCAAAACATAGTTTGGATGTTTTTTCATGGCTGTCTACTTGCCTTCTGAACTGATTGGGCTGTAAGGTGGGGTTGGGAGGAGCTGTGGTTTTTTTTTGGTTTTAATCCTTAACAGTGCTGGTATTAGTGTCCAACTGGCACTGAGGTACAAAAGGGTAAAGTGTACTTACTTCTGCTGCCAATGGAAATACACCTGAATCCTGGTTCAGTGACTGACCGCTCTCATGAAGTGTAACTGGAGAAACTACTAAGCAAAAGCTTAAAATGTAGCCTTACTTCCCTTAAAACAAGTAAAACCACTTTTACATTGTTCTTCAAATCTACAGGAAGTTCAGGATATTATAGCTCATATCAGTTGAAGAAACTGATATATTTCTTTAATAGGTCTGATGTCCAGTTCTGGCTGAAATATTGAATAATTTGCCATAGTTTCATGAATATGGCTTACAAGCAACCTGCTTCAGGGATTAAACCATCACTTTTGTAGTTACTACTGTTCAGTTGCAAGATGATGCTGCATCCCGAGCTGTACTTGAGGTACGTGTAGCATGGATCTGTAAGAGATGGTGGATTTTAACGCCTCTGTGCTCAGGGGAGAGCAGCAGGACACTCTCTGGTCTTGTGTAACGTACACTGGCTCTAAACTGTGTATTTGCAGTTTTATGGTCTCCCAAGACAAGCTGTATTAAAGGACAAAGTTTTTAATCCTTAGGTAGAATTGTCCAGAATGTTGTCTCCAGCTTAGTGAACTGCTGGTATGGCCAGCTTTCAGCAAGCTTTTCCTCAGCAGTGTAGAAAACTGGAAAACAAGTAGTGTTAGGCATCTTGTGGCAAAATAACAAACTCCCATGGCTGAAGGGAAAAAGCCCAACTTTGGTGGTTCATAGGTGTGGCTCTTGAAGTTTTCATTTGCTTGGTCATGAATAATTCCTGATGGGAATCCATTAACTGTGTGCATCAACTGCACTGATTGGTTGGAGGAAAACTACTAAAAGAGAAGTAGTTGGCCTGAAAAGACCAAGCACTGTGATTGGCAAGATCCATTCTGTCCTGTCACATGGGTCAGTTCACTTTAAATGTCACTATTAACTGGGAATATACCTCTTGCTTTTATCTGCAAGTTTCACCTTCATATGTTTGGTTTTGCCTTCCCTTTATGGATGTGACTTAGCCAGCTGGAGCTGCATCTTTGAAATCAGTGTTATGATGAAAAGCAGCCTAAATCGAAGTGCTAAAGGACACAAGCTCACTAGTTCTCCACCTGTGTCTTCAGTAAAAGCATTACAAATAAGTACACAGCAAAGAAAAAAACCTTTTTTCCCCCCGATTTCTGTGTTTCTCATCTACTGCTGAGTGTTTGCTGGAGGGAGGGGGATGTGACACAGCTCTGGGCAAGGGAAGGACTGGTTCTTTCCCAATTTCTCCCAGAGAAGAATGTCTCTGACTTGCAGCATTGTCAGGTTTCCTTCAGAAGAAAACAAACTAATCTGTGAGTGATGAGAAAGAGGTGGTGTTAAAATGGAAGCTGTATACTCCTTCTGTATTGTTTTCACCACCTGCCTGCACCTCAAGTGATTGTTGCCATGATAACTGTTGGACAAAGTCCTTCTATACCACTATCAAGGAATGGCATTTATCTGATGCAGTGCAAGAATTTTATTATTAATTATTTCAGCTTTTAAGGACCACTTAAAACAAGCACATCTCTAGAAAGCAAACTCTGTGTAATGCTCCTAAGAGTATTTACGTTGCTAATGGTGGGAGCACCAGCATTTAAAATAAAACTTGCACAGTTCAATATTGCATTAATTTGTGTGAAATGCCTCTTTCACATCTGTAATAAACACTTTTGCAAGTCTGAACCATGCAGATCTCAAATTCCAGCCTCCTGTAGCCAGAGGCAATTGTTACAGAAATAACCCTGTTGTTTCCAGTGGCACTATCGTAGGATCTCACGTGATCTAAAAGGCTAACTCGGTATGAATTTGCAATGTTTTTAGGCAGCTGCTGTTTTGGCAGCTTAACACTTAAAACTTGAGCTGCTGAAGGTCATGTGAGCTGCAGAGTCTCTATCTCGGAGATTCTCCCTCTTCTAATTCAACGTGCAAACAGCTGAACCAAGTCACTCAGCGTGGATATTTTCTCAAACTGGGAGAAGTGTTTTGGAACATTTTACGTGTCTGAAACTTTCATTGCTTCTGCATCTCGGTTTTGCTACAGGCTTAGTATTTGGAGAATGATTTGCTACTGCACCAGCTTCTTTCCAGAGATAAAATTTTGGCTTTGGGTCAAACTGGAGGATTTTGTAATTCTCTGAGGTGGAGCCAGTTTGATTTTCCCCTTCCCTCCGCCCCCCCAGTCTGCTTAGGAGGCATAGCTTTTACTTACAGTTGTATTTGGTACACAGCAAAGAACAACTTCAGCATTATCTAGCTTTCAGAAAATGATATATAAGTGGTGTATAATACCTGGCAAGAGAGAAAAGCTAAAAGCACAGGCGCCTAACTGCAGGTATGTAGAGAAGCTAGCTTTTCTACCTGACATTTTTATTTTTCTTTCCACAAGCTGAGTTAATCTGCACTTGTTACTGCTGCAGTCAAGGTTGGTAGCACTGACATGTCAACAGTATGAAACATGTTTACTGCCTCCTTGCTTGCACAGGCCCTTTTTGCCTGTTGCTCTGCATCACTTACTAACAATGCACCAAGTCATACTCTTTAGTTACCAAAAAAGGAATTTTCACTGAAGTGCTCAATCTTGTTGACTCAGGCACCGTTCATGTTCCGCAAGCAAAACAAAATTGTTCTCTTCATGACTAGAATGAAGGATCTAGTAGCCTTGTGTGCAATTTATCATTACTTCATTTCCGTCCTTTCATAAACCCACGAAGCTGTTGCTTTCTTGCACCTTCCTATTCTTTCAGTAGAAATAGGATTACAGGCTCTTCTGTCCAGGGGGAGAGGAAAAGGCAGGGTCTGAATTCCTTAGACCATGTGGAATATGCTCTAGGAAACATTCTGAATCTCTTCCCTACAGAGAAGGGAGGGGTAAAGAAAGGAAAATAAGACTTTGACCTGAAAGTTTAAGTACAATGAGTAGAGAGGTAGGTGTTAACAATTTAGGAAATGTTGGTAATTCTGAATATTAACTGTGAAGATAACTACAGATGATCATTTGTAACTGGCTAGAATTAGAATTCTAAATAATTTCAGAATGCTTCTTCCTGAGACAGCACTTGAACTAAAGGCATTCTTTAATTCAAAACAAAAGAAAGTTTGAAACCAAAGTACATATTTTACTTGATGCCTCAAGTTTTACTGGAGGTATCAATGTGATTAACATACCACTTCAGTTATGTATTAGTAAGTATCTTTGTGGGGTTTAGCATTTATCAGTGCTTTCTCTACCTTACCTTGTCATATGTGCAGTTGAGGTGTTCAGCAATGTGAACACTGCTGTTTTGCTAAGGGAAAAGGTAATATTTTACCACTTGGCAACTTTCAAGCTTACTTGTTTGACTTGCTATGAAAATTGAGAAGGATGGGAATTGTGTCAGCGATAGCAATATTTTCTGATGGTGGTGCCAATTTTAAGGAACACTGCCCATGAATAAATTCAGATGGTGGCTTTGGATGTCACCTCTGTTAATTGCCAGAATAATGTATTCCTACAAGAATCGTGAACGTTAATGGATCTGTGGTCTGCCACCGACAGTTACTGAATGCTGGATTGCGGCAGTGAAGTAACTGGATGTTACGATGTGGCCCTGAACTCTTAACTCCGTACTGCTGACTCACTTTCTGGCCTCTGAGAAACCACGTGTTTCCTTTCATGCAAAAGGGAATGCCTTCCTCCGTCTTTTACCAGAGCTGCGAAAGACTTTAAACTGCTGAGTACAGGAGATGGAAGCCTTCATCAATCTCTGGGTTTCACCAAATACTGTGAGGATCAAGGACCTCTTTTTATAAAGCCTCACAAAACCTCCCTGCAGTCATTCACCTACAGATACAGTAGTACACACTTGATTGCAGGGAAAGGTGAATTTAGTTTAGTGAAAGATTAAGTTGTTCAGGATTAACTTAGCCTTCAGGAGGAATAGCATGCAGCTGTGATCAGTCTAGTGCACTATCTACCAAGTACATCCTGTACTGGGCTTAAGGGACAGTTTTGCAGAGCTTGGCTATTGTGCAATTCCCCTCTTGTGGGACAACCTAGGTCTGATTTCCTTCTGTGGAAAAGGATGGAATAGTGGTGTATTGGGTTTAGTGGCAAGGTGTTGTCAGTGCTGTGGGGGTGGCTGCTGTGAGTAGAGATTCGGGATTGCCTCTGCATTGTACAGACCTGCTTCCAGCTCCAAATGAACCCATCACTGCTCAAAACTGAGCCCTTCAGCCAAATTGGTGGCACCTCAGTGGAAACATATTGAAGAGAGGGTGAAAAATCCTGTGGAGCAGCTGTAGGAGGGCAGAGAGAAATGTGAGAGGAACAGCCCTGCAGACACCAAGGTCAGCAAAGGAGGGGGAAGGAGGTGCTCTAGGTGCTGGAGCAGAGCTTCCTTTGCAGCCTGTGGAGAAGATGACTGTGAAAAAAGTTGTCCCCCTACCCCCATGCCACAGCAGGTGGGCATGCCTTGAAGGAAGCTTCAAACTGTGGAGAGCCCAGGCAGGAGCAGGCTCCTGGCAAGAGCCATGGCCTGTGGAGGGGAGCCCAAGCAGGAGCAGGTTTTCTGGCAGGAGCTGCAACCCTGTGAGGAACCAACCCATGCTGGAGCAGCGAATGACTGCACCCCATGGAGAGGATGCATGCTCAAACAGTTGCTAAGGGACTGTAGCCTGTGGAAAGGCTCCATGCTGGAGTAGAGGAAAAGTGTGAGAAGGAAGGAGCAGCAGAGGACTGCCCATGGCCCCCATCCCCCTGTGCTGTTTGGAAACAAAGGAGTGAAGTTGAGCTTGGGAAGAAGCAGGGGTGGAGGGGAAGGTGGTTTTAGTTTTGTCTTTGTTTCTTACCATCCTGTTCTAACTGACAATAAATACATTTAATCTTCCTTCTGTTGTCTGTTTTGCCTGTGACAGTAATGGGTGAGTGATCTCCCTGTCTTTACCTCAACCCACAAGCTTTTTCATCTTATTTTCTCCCCATGTCCTGTTGAGGAGATGGAGTGAGAGAGAGCTGCTTGGTGGGTATCTGGCAGCCAGCCATGGTCAACCCACCACAAGCACAAAGCACTAAAAGTGAGGGTACACAAAAAGCCAAGCTGTCCGTGCTATAGGTGGCAAGTAAAATGGGAAGGCAAATCTTGTGGAGTGTTTTCCGAACGGCTTTTCACAGCTCTGTGTTTGCAGAGAGAAACTTCAGTCATCCATGGTTAATGGTTTCAGTTGTCATGATACAAACTATGTACTGACCTCAATCTCAAGTTTATTTTTAATAAGGTCACCCATTAATCCAATTAATTCATAACAGCCTCTACTCCTAACATATCCCTGGTTAGGAGTATTAATAAATACTAATTATCACTTGAAAGAGAACATTGAAGAGTAATAAGAGTACTGTTATTTTATAAAACAGACAATGAAATGTAACAGTAAAAATACAGTATATCTTAATAGTCTCCAGAATCAGAATAATGTATTCTAAGCAGTTCCAAAAAAAAAAAAAAAATTGTTGATCATCATTTTTCTAAAAAGTATAAATATAACTATTGTCACTGGTTGGCTGTAAGTCTGTTGTGTGTTAAGGGGAAAAAAAAGCCGCTTAGATCCTCAGACAACAACTACATTTAAGAAAACAGTAGGTTAATGATGTAGGTATTCAGTCTATTACAGACCGAGAGAAATCTCAGACATCCCAGAAGTCCTTTAAAGTCTTAAAGTTAGGTATAATTATTTCTGACACATTCTGTAATTACACTGTGAAGTCCATAATCCTTTATGTTAAAAGCACGTCTAATTACAAAGCATCTTGTGTTGCAGCGGTATGTGTCTGTTTGCTGCTGCTCTTTAGTAAGTAGTGTTTTCAAATACTCTTCTCCCACCTCAGAAATCAGGAAAGAATAAGCAAGCAAACAATAAGTAATCTTATGTGAGTATAAGAAAGGCTAGTGATTTATTATTGAACTAGACAGACTGAATTCTAGAGTGCTCTCTACTTTATTCCTGAAATGCTAAAGGGCAAATGGCGTGATTTCAGCAATTCCCATACCAAATATGCTTAATTTAGGTGCTTTCCCAGCTGCAGATTTCCTGCCTTTTTGCCCACTTAGGGATGCTGCCTAGAAAAGTTGCCTAGAACAGTTGCTGAATACTGTTCTAATCTGCACTCACCTCCCTGAGTGATCATGCTTTCCAAATAAAAGTCACTGTCTTCCAGAATAACTGATGTGTTTTCAGAGACAACTGGTTATTCAACAATAAAGCTATTTTGTCTGAAATGAGAAATTACTAACTAGTTGCTGCAAATAGCTATCTGTCCCAGTCTCCCAGAAAAGTAATTTCATTTTTGGATGGGATGTTCAAGCTGGTTTTCCTCACCATTATAAGCATTGTCTGCCAGCTACATTAAGATCAGAATTTCATCTAGGTAAGTACAGTCTTTTATAGTTTCACCACTGTGATTGCTGAATTCAGTAAAAAATCCTCTCAATTCCTCCCAGTCTTAACTGGCCCTGACACTGCACTGTGTTTAGTTTTCACAAGATCAGTGAAAGCAAAGCAGGTTTTGTCACTAGCCGCATCAGCAACAACTGAAGGCAGTAGCAATCTAATGGATAGAAGTCACTTTTGTTTCCATGACTTCTACCTCTCCAAACAGTTGGGTTTGTTTTGTTTTGTTTTGGTGTTTGTTTAGGTTACGGATTTTGCTTCCCCAGAAAATTCCAACTGCTACATTCTGGGTTTTGCTTGGAAGCATTTTTTGCACTGCTCGTTTTCCGTCTCCTAAACCTTTCTCTGTGTCTCATGCTGTTCCCTAGATGTCACCAGCTTCAAGCACTCAGTTCCTTCCATTATTTCTCTTGTTCTGGTGACCCGTTTACTATGTTGTTCCTCTTGTGGCCTTCCATCACCTTTTCCAGATTCCCTTTGGCTCTATTCAAACTGAAAATACTTAATGACTGAGGAAGGGGAAGGAGAGGTGTTTAAGCAAATGTGAATGTGTTTTAAAAAATTCTATTTGTCTTGCTCTATCTGTAGTTCATATTAAGCCTTTTTATATAGAACTGGCCAGCCTCCTTGTTTATGTTGCATTTTCAGCATAACTGTCTTCCATGCTGACCAAGCTGCTGTCCTGAGATAAAAGGCTTTTGACTACTTCGAGCTGCGCCCTATTCCTGACAGATCCTACAGGCCACCCATACTATAAAGTCCCTATTCAGTACAGAGACAGGACAACACAGTGAAATCGTTCTGCACAACAGAGATGTATCTCTCCAAAACTTCTGTGCACAGGCAACAACTGCATCTCCACACCCTTCCCGCAAAGCAATGGCATTCCATTGTGCAGCCAACATATATTGTAGCCCCGTATCCTCCTGTATTCTGGAACACTGTTTAACAAACGGACCGTGAAATGGATTATTCACTGTGGGCGGGCAGTGGGTTGAGTCCTGGCCAAGGGCCAAACTGACCTCTTACATTCTTAGCATTCATAAGCCTTTAAATCATGAATATGGTAATGCTGCTAATAGGCTGCAGTCCGAGGACACGGGCGTACACCCTCAGTCTCACTGCTGCAGGGTGGTTTCCTGGCAGAAAAATGATCAGTTCTCTGTGTGTAAATTCTGTCCTCCCCTCCTAATTCCTGATCGGCAGCTCTCGGAGTATCCTGCTCAGAGGGAGATGCTTCAGCTGCTCCTCTGCAGTCAGTACCAGACCACATTCCTTCAGTGGCTGTGCCCACCCGCCCTTGACTGCAGTGCGGGTTGCATTGTTAAAAATAAGCCAGGCTTTGTCCAGCCGTAGCTTCTGCCGTGCTGTTTGCACTGGGACCGATGGGCTTGCGAGGAATGGTGCTCTTCTCCTTGCAAATGTAATCTGAGAGAATCATTTGTCAGACAGGGTAGCAGCAGTATGCCGATTTGGTTTGGACAGGTGTGACAGATGAGGGGGATCTGTGCTGGTGAGGGAAGGGTGGCAGCCAGGAGCCACTCAGCCCCGAGAGAAAGGGTAAGGCAGAAAGCTGTGACTCACCTGTGAAACCCAAGACCTGACTGGAGCAATTTGTAATTGATTTTAGCTGCAAAACTGCTCTTACAATTCTCAGAGTGAGATGAATCTCTTTCACTTGGAAAGCTACACATTGCTTCTCAAATACATCCTTGACTTAGTGTTAAATAACCAACTAGACAGGGCTCCAACCCTTTGTCTGAGAGGTCTATTGCTTTTTCTTCTTTCTCAGAGAATAAAACCATGACGAATTATTTTGTGCAATGCAACCTACACCTACCCTTTCCCCCCTTCGCCTCCTAGACACTGCGGTACAGATCTCTACTGTCAAGTGTTCCAAGGTGTTTCACTCAGGAGTCTTAAGGAGACTGAGCTGGGTGGGCTAAGATGCAGATGCTCTTCTTCATTAGCAACAAGAGACAAGAAATAAAGTCTAGGACAGATCCATTAGCTGTTCTTGGACCAGATCAGCTTAATTCTCCATGATCTGGGGAAAAAACAATGAGCTGGTGAAGCTTTTTGATTGTATGAAAAACTTCAGGGTAGTCAAAACTCCTATTCACTTGGAATGAACTTCAGACATATTTCATGATACTGATTTGAATAAAACAATACTTGATGAAATTCAGTATCTGTAACTGCATAACACAGGGAAAAACAACTCTGTGTGTGCAGTGAAGGGATCTAATTTAGCTGTCACCACTCTCACGACATCTGGGAGGTAATGTGGGTAGTTCAATGAAAAAAAAAGCTCAGCAGCAATCAAGAAGGCAAACACAGCTTTAAGACTTATTAGAAAATAATGACCAGAATAGGAAGCATCCTAGACCTCTGCATAAATCAATGGCCATTATTTGAACACTGTCGCTCCAATTTCACAGAGGCTGCAGTAGAACTAGTAGAGAAGGGTGATAAGAAAGGACCATCACAGGAGTGGAACATCCTCCTCAGTCACAGGGAGATTAATTAGGCTAATACTTTCAGCTCAGAAAATGTTGGACAGCCAGGAAAAGAAAGAACAAAGCAAATGCTGAAATCTTCACCTTAAACACAATGGCCATTAGGAACCGTTAGTCACTGTTTCTCAGAACAGAAAAATTACGGGGCACCAAAAGGCGTCAGCTTTACAACAGAGAGAAGTGCTTCTTCACAGAACGGAATCCAGTTGCATGTGGCAGGTGATGCCATGGGAGACAATGGAGGCTGAAAGTGAACTGGGTTAAAAAAGCAGTTACATAACTTAATGGATGCTACAAAGGGACTATTAAATGTGATGGTTTGGATCCGGTCTTTGGTTCAACAAATCTTTAATCACTGGTTGCCGGGATGTAGAAGGGTGTTTGGGGGGAAGCGTTACCATACTCTTTTCCCTGGCAACCACCACTGGCTCCTGTCAGAAATGTAATTGTAGATCAGATGGATCTTACATGCAGTCAAGACGAGCTGCTGTCATGTACTCATCTGGCCAGAACACGCTTTTTCTCCTGATAATCTTTAACATAACTTCAGGTTAAAAGACCATTGTGTGCTCATTCTGATGTCTCCCACACTCCAAATGCAAGGACTTCACTGATAAGCTCTGCAGTGTGCTGGCATCTCTTCAGAGCTGACTAAACTCCAACAGCAAGTCAGTAATATCTCAGATTCATTGTACTCTTACAGCTGTACCACTCGCTCACTGTGTGGTACAGATAATGGAGAGTACACATTCCAGCTAAAAGTTGTTTCCACTTTGTCCTTCAAACAATTCAGTTTTACCCAAAATTTCTGATGTGCAGAGAAGCTCGGGAGTTGAATGTAGGCAAATTCCTGTCTTATTTTTTTATTCCCATAGTCTTGGTTGAAGCCGTAAGAAAACACTGACCTGGATGTTTTACTGACTTCATTGAACACACAGTGCAGCCCATTCCCTGGCTCTGTTTGTTTGTGTAGCTAAGTGACCTATTAAAGTGGAAGTGAAAAACATAGCCACACCAAACACACATTCCGCCTGTCAAAACAGGCAGGTACATGCCTCCCTCTTCTCCAGCTGCTACAGCTGCTGCATAAAAATCAGTAGACCCACTCTGCAAGAAGTCCTGGGTGAGTTTTTGTTAGCATTGAGGCTAAGCGCAGGGAGAAACAGAGGACTGAAAGGAAATACTCATTTCCAAAGACAGAAAATGTGTTACAAATGAAAAGTCAAAAAGTGCAAAGGTGACTGAACTCAAACACACTAATATTCAGAGATGGAATTCCAGGGGTTTTCTATTAATTCTGTCAAACAGTGAGAAAAGAGTGTGAAAATGCAGCTAGAAACTCCTTCCAACAGGATGGTGGAATTCTTCCTGTGTTGCCTCACAATTTTTCAGATATTTCATCCATAAACATGCTTACCCCAAGCTGATGGGGTGACTTCTGCTCTAACATTACAAAGTTCAGCCTGTATCTTGTGGGCTGAGACACAAACAGCAGCATTACCTCCACTGACAGCTACAGTCATAAAGCAGACAGGTGAGCAGCACTGAAACAACTACCCCCCAAGTACCATGTTCAAGCGTAGGTGGCAATTAGTGACACTGCAGCTTCCACAGCAACAAACTTAATGAGGTAGAACAAACTTTCTGAGGATTATATGAAATACAGGGGCTCTTCTAGGCAAACTGTATCAGCTGCAAAGCACCTGTGATAAATGTGTATGCTGGCATTAGCCTTATTAGACTGTATGCTTCTGTGTGTCTTGCTGCCTCCCTTCCTCTTCTGAAAGCTTTGACTATGCTGTCAGGTTCTTGGCCTGTTTCTAGACTTTTCTGTGGCTGCAGTACCTCCGTAACCCACATGCCTCTCACAGATTTTGTCACAAGCAGTTGACAGATTGAAAAGGTGGTGGTGGAGATACATGGGCACACGCTTGCACAGAGCATGGCTTCCCATGCTTTGTTTCATCAGGAAGCCAGGCCAAAAAAAAACCCAACTCCAAAAGCCAAAGCCAAGCCATTTAAAGATTTATTTTCCCCTTTTTTTTAACTTACATGAAAAACTTGCAGACTAAAGAAGAGAGAAGGGAACAGCACTCACCCTGGGACATTCCTCCTAAAGGTGACCATGGGGGGTAGTGGCATTTATTAGCCCGCTACAGACTGTCAGGGTGAATGCACCATGTGGATTATATTTATTACTTTAGTAGTTAACATGCTTTATAACACAGGATAGATCGTTGATATTCTTATGTATCAAAATATAGCAAATTTATTGTTCTGAAAAGGAAAATAGTAGTTATCATTCTAAGTGTTCTGCCATAACAGAACCCCAGTACATAGAAATAGCCCTAGCAACGACCCTGATATAAACACAAATGTGTTTCCTGAAAAGCAGGAAGCAGATTAACAATCATATCATCTGACCAGCTAAATACAGAAGAACTTGGCTGGGGTTTTTCCAGGGCATTAGAGCAAATTTCCATGTGACTTTGTGGGAGATGACTATTGCCTAGGCTGCTATTACTGGAAAATCCTTCAACTCTGTAGCATGGGCATCTTACACATTTTGTCTTGCTTTGTGAAATCCATCATCTTGTAGGTATCCATTTCTATGTTAGCCTTTGCAAGAGCACCAAACACTGGGGGCTCTGCAAGCCCACATGGCCCCATCAGTTTGACTTGATCATGAATGTATACAGCTTCTTCAAGGCAGCTGGATCTCGCACAGGAGCGACATGAGGATTTCATTTGCTGTTACTCTCTAACACCATTGCTAAGACTGACAGCCAGGATCCTTCTTGGTGCTACCAGGCATCAAGAACCACATGGGCTCTGCCCATCACATGGGAGAACCAAACAGGTCTCCAGCAGAAATGAATGGTTCGAGGCTTTCACCAGCTGGAAATCTCAGACATATCCAGGCTTGGCCTAGCAGTCAGATGTTCCTTAATGCATGTCCTGCCTATCATAAAGGGTCATGCCACACCCTAAAAGGCAAGCACGGACCTCTTTTGCTATTTAATCATTTGCTTCCACTCCTGGGACCAGAGATACTTTGAGAATGTAAGTCATCTAAACTGATTGTTCAAGAAGCTGTCTGGAGCACGAATTGGCGAAGTTGGGCTGATGATTTGTAGCCACCACCACATCTTCCTAATATTTCAGGTTGGATTTATTGATTGATTTTTTTTTTAAACAACAGAAGTCGAGTTAAAATTGTAAAAGAAAGGAAAAAAAGGAAAACCAATCATAGAATCATAGAATGGCTTGAGTTGGAAGGGACCTTTAAAGGTCATCTAGTCCAATCCCCGATGAAGGGGGTAAATCTACAAGTGAAATCTTAAGAAAGCTTTTCTTCCTATTTTGTGCGTGGGGAAAAAAGGCATACTCTAAATATTAAGTTAGCCTACGACGTGAATGGGAAGAAAAAAAGACTATGAGTTATGAAGGTTAGAAGTCAACACATATTACGGGTATCTGAGAAGGAAACTACACAGCCAAAACCAAGTGAAAATCCACTGTACAGAATTCAGTGTGTTCCTATGTCAGTCATTCACAGAATGAATCTCATGGACTCAGTCAGACGAAGCACCTAGACAGAAGTCTTTAAAGATATTTAGGTGCCTTAAATTTCCAAGGGGTGTTGAGTGGGGGTTTCAAATACATCCAGAAGTAATCCATAGCTGTGAAGTACACAGTAGGATGTTGAAACACCAAAGTGCATTTAAAACCCCAGACCAAGCCTGTGAAGACTTCAAGGGAATGTGTAGGCTTTTGTAGAGACAGACTGTAATGGCACCTCCACCTTCTAAGTCAGCTGAACCACCGAGTGAACACAAGCATGGATGAAAAGGATTTGAAGGTACATTTACATTCCGTGACCTGACCAACAAATGGGTGTTGCTTCTTTTAGATTACTAGCAACAAACCACGGGGAAGCGGCAGGTTGATTCAGGTGTGAGTGAGTATGAGAACATATTCACACAGTTACAGAATGTGTACAAGTGAGATGTAAATTTGTTGGGTAAACTGTTGCTCACCACCATCAAGCACGTAGTTCTACAGCCTTATGTGTACTTCCCTGGGTTACTTTGTACATGTGGGAAACTGGCTGAAGTTTTGGCCTCTAAATGGTGTTTGGCTAACTGCTGTTCCCACCCAGTAGGAAAACCTTTTGAAGATGACAGATATTGGCAGCGCAACCTATATGTCTTTTCAGGAGGCACATGGACTACAATACACTCTCACTGCTTCTCTTACCCTCTCACTAGCCTACCTATGTCCACTTTTTCCTTCTTGCTTTTATTCTCAAAATGTCATTTGATTCAGATGATCAAATGGGTTTGACCTACTGCTGGGTTATGCGATTCACGGCTTATCTCCACCGACAAAAAGGAGCACAGAGGAATTGTGGCAAGCGGGGGAACATACCCAGAGAAAAGGAGCTTCTGTCCCAGCTCCTCCCAGAGAGGGATCAGCCCATGGGCCGGGTGTGACACCCATCACCATCAATGGGAGCGAGGTCAATGGGAGAGGCTTCATGGATCACGGCACAGAGAGGGGTTACTGCCTGCAGGGTATGGAGGGGAAGAGCATCTTTGGGATTGTACAAGACAACTTCTGGGATGTTTAAAGGAGGAATCAAAGATGGGGAAAAGGGGAGATAAAGGTGGTTTGGTATGGAAAATAAAAGGATATGATGCTAAAATGGCCTGATTGAATGTAAACAGGTTGCTGGTCAGTACATCTGATAATGCCTTGCACCTAATCACCTCAATCTGTCTTGTCTTATTAAACCGTATTTTAATTATGTTGCTGGGTGAGAGGAGGTCTATATTCCCTGTGTATGTGTGTGTAAGGTGGGCTGAGTGCCAGCAATTAAAGCTGGGGGCCACAAATCATGGGGTCCTGTGTGCCTGTGATGGAGCAACTGGGGACACCAGAGTGCACACACATTATGTGGATCTGTATGCCAGTGTCTGGTCATCGGTAAACACCAAGCCACGCTTGCTGGAGAGTTGGGTAAGAAGCTTGGGAATCAATTTTTGGAACAGCCGTAAGTCCAGGTAAGATAGTGAAGAGACCAGAGGATCTCTGAGGTGGCTACTAGAGGGACCAGGGGGTCTAAGCCAACTACTGGAGAGACTGTGATGAGGTCTGGGTGACCACTACTGGTAAGGTCACAACCCTGGACCAATTACCAGAGAGACTTGTTTGCGTGTCTCTCCGTGTGAGGCAACTGGGGATCCAGGGCCCAGGTTCTGAATAGGCTGAATGTCCTAAGGACAGCTACTACAGGAGGGAGCCATAGTTGGTGTGACTCTGTGTGTGTCTGTAGGTCTGAACACCAGCAACTGAAGGGAAGCTGTGGGCCTCTGGGGATAACATTTCCAGGTGCCAGCAACCGGGAATAATTTGGGTCCAGGGCTCAGCTACTAAATAGGATAAGTGCCTAAGACCAGCTACTGGATCCATATTGTACACATGTATACAAACACATATTTATTTTCCATTAATGGGCTTCTGTCCTGATTGGCCAGAGAAGAGACCAGGGTGATGTCGTTAGTGCTGTTTGTGATTGCATGAGTGGCGGTGTTTTCTGCCTGTCCATGTGTGTGTGTAGATGTGTGTGTTGTGTGTATGTGTGTATGTGTGCCCAGTGGGAGCACATACGCTCAGCTTTACCACTAGCTGGACTATCTGGGAGCTAAGTGAATTTTAAAAAGTGGCGTACCAGCAGAAATGATGGCAAGTTGAGGGCAACTATGAGCCACATGACAGTATATAGAAGGATCTGCAAAGCTTGGGGAAAGCCGGGTTTACAAGGCATATTCAAGGACATATAGATCCAAGCAAAGCCGAAGACAACCTCACTCAGGCTACTAAACAAATGACTTCTTATTAGTGGATCTCTTCCAAAAATGCAGATCTCGCACAGAAGGGCATTTATTTGATGTCGCTGTTGAGACGGACGCGACACGCACGGAATCGTGCACCAAAGCCAAAGGCCAAAATGGACCCTTTATTGTTTATACAAGCCCGTTTTATATCTTTCTTAAGAATGTGTGTTCATACATGATTGGTTCACTCAAAGGACCAACAGTTCATGATAGGACGATCTCTTCTTTGTTGAATCTTCGTTAAACTTCTTCTCCTTGCGGAGGCAGTACCTTGCTCTTGTTTACTCAGCTCTTCTCGGGACTTTGCAGACTCCTTAAGGGTACACGGTTATCTGCTCAAGGTTAATGTTAGCTTACATTCCAATCCCTCGGACCAGCCGAGGTTTCCCACAACTTGAGTCCTTCAGCAGAGAAAAAGGCACATAGTATCCAATCCTGTGCTGGTGGCTGTTTGCAAAGCAAACACAGTGATCCTCCAGCTGCTTCACCGATGCCAGAAAGACGTTTGACTCAGCCTAGCACCGGGAGTGTGGGGGCTACTGAGAGGTCATTTGCAAGAATCTGCTCGCCCAACTGGAAATCATTTATGCAAAGGCAAGGTTGGAGCCCAGAGCACACAGTCTAGCTGACACTGGTCATGTCACAGCAACACAAGGGTGGGCAAGAAGGAGGTGACCCCTCAACTAAGGACAGATTTTGGGTTATTTGGGTGTTATTTACTGATGGATGGGTGTTATCTAAACTGTGTTCAATCTGGAGAGACCACCCAAGATTCTTCACCAGGAGGGTCCCACTGGGTCACCTTTGATCAGTCAGATACTGAGGTTCTTTAAGTCTGGCCTCAGGGCTGCTGTTACACAAGAGCAGGGAGGCGGTCAGGCAGTAAATACATGTGTAAGACAGGTGAATGCCTCCCGTGTATCAGAACATGCTACACAGAGAATGGCATCCCACAGAGAAGTCACACTGGGACTAAAACAGGCAACCAAGCTCGGCAGCTCTTCTCTACCTGTGAAAAGCCATGCGACAGTTACCTGAAGGGATCATGAGGAGATACAGAAGTTGTGGGAACTCGTTTCCTCTCTGGACGAGAAGGGAGACCTCCTTTTACACTGAAAATGAAGCTATCCAAGCTCCACATACTCCAGAGCATGGTCTGCATTGTGGTGCCGTGAGCTGTCAGGAAAGCTGCTCCGCAGCGATCGCTTGCCTTCACAGCTACAGTTTTCAGGCAGCAGCTTGTTATCTGCTGGCAAAACCACTCCAGGAAAACAGCCATGCGGAGCAGAGGGCCGGTGGCGAGGAGCAGGCCCGTTCCTGGGGTTGCTGCCACTTCAGCCGAGGGGGCAGCAGGCCAAGGAGTGACAGGAGAGGGCAGTGATGGCGGCCTTCGCAGGGCGAGGGTGAAGGTGCCATGCCCACGGCAGCCATGCCCACGTCGGCCGAGCACGGCTTGGGTGCCCGCAGAGGGGATGGGAGCCACCCCCGGGGCCGGAGACACCCCCCCGGGGCCTTCACTTCCAACGAGGAAGTGCTGAGGGGTTGATGCTACAGAACTGGGGGCGTCCGCTC
>NW_010261661.1:0-1216 GCF_000690775.1 Eurypyga helias
CAGGGCGCGAGACAGTGCGGGATGGCGAGCGACCCTGCCGTTGCGTGGCGCCTCCTCAGGTGGAGACCGAACCCGCAGCTGCCCGAGCGCAGACCTGTGAGTGAAGGCACAGCGGCACCGTCCGTTCCGTGCGGAGCTTATGGCAGCAGCAGACCAGGCCCCGCCCGGCAGACCCGGTCCGGGGTCAGCCACCCCCGCTCACAGCCCCGGGAGAGTGGTGGAGCTAAGCTGGCTGAGCCTGCACCCGGTCGGGTAAGGGATGCTCATGCCACCCTTTCTGCGGGTTGTGCGGCCGTATCTCCCAAACGGGGGGAACGAATAACCAGATGGAAGGTGGCTCCGACCACCAGAACGGCTTCAAGGGCCTGACGCCCTTGAGTGAGGGACCGTTCATGGCTTGGACCCGTTCTACACCGGGAACAAAGTCACAGGTGGCAGGAGCAGCAGGACGTGGCCCACCTCTGCAGCACAGCAGCATTCCCTGCTGGAGCACTGCAACCCAGTCTTACAAGTAGAGAGGGACCCCTTCCTCCAATTTGTCTTAGAAAGTAACTACAAGACTTACAAGTCAGCTAAAAATCTCCTTTGATTTAAATTGGATTAGTCTTAATAAACCCACACCAGAATTCCAGGATTTGCTAGAATAAAACACTCTATACACTAACATAAATAAGCATACAGTGCAAATAGCCAAACTGGGAAACCCAGCCAATTATCCCTGGGCCTTTACGTGCCAAACACCCATTCTAAATTCCTGCTTTCTCACCAAGTAATTTTTTTCCAGTGGATTAAAAAGCCTTGTCATACCACTGTATTTCATATGTTCTTCATTAGAATTGAATTAACCAGAAAGCAGATGACAATAAAATCATCTGTTCTTCCAGCTCTTGACTAAATAATTCATTGGAAACAGTCCATTTAGATCAGCCCTTGATAGTAGCACATGGAGTTTATTGTATTTGTCTACATTGATACAACAGAAGACGTCGTGAGGAACCAGGGCACTGGGTGATTTCCTTCTTATTTGGGTTCTCCATTTAAATAAGGGAAAACGCTCAAGATCTCAAACTATCTCATGTGTTATTTTAATGGCTACAGCCAGACACTTGAAGCATATTGCTAGATTAGGGACAAAGGAACTTTTAGAAGAAAAATATTATTGTATTCCTTTCAATACTGGTTTTACAGATTCACACAGTCCACAGAGTGGAAGGGG
>NW_010261662.1:0-216 GCF_000690775.1 Eurypyga helias
CTGCTGGGAGAGCCCCTCACTCCCCCACCCTAAAGCCCGGAGCTCCGGATCGATGTGTTGCGTTTCAACTCCGTCAGATCCAACAAGCGGAAATCGGAGGAGGTGAACAGGGAAGTGAAGCAGGAGGCGATGAGCGTGGAGAAGGAGGATGAGGAGCTGGAGGAGAAGGTGCGTGCCGGTGCCGGCTGCTTTGGTGTGGTGGGGGGGGGTCGGCGC
>NW_010261663.1:0-1357 GCF_000690775.1 Eurypyga helias
CAAGATTTCCTGGCTCTCAGCAGGGTCAGAGAGCAGCAAATCGCTTGAGAAACTGGGTGAGAGAATAAAAACCCTGGTTCTGTTTATTCAGGGGGATGTTGCGAGTCCCCTTGGGACGTGTCTCTCCTTCCAGCTGTGGCTCCTGTCCCTCCGCGACTCGCCGTTTCCCAGGAAGTTTACTCGGGCGGCAGCGTGCGGCTCTGGTCCGACTACCTCAGCGTGCGCTTGCACCCCAAGAGCGTCTACGTCATCCACCAGTACATGCACGATGGGTACGGCCGGGGTCAGAATCTGTTGTCCACAACAGGCTTAATTTTTCCCTCAAGGCAACCCTAAGAGGGTGTAGAATAAGCTTTTTCCCTTCTCTCTTCCTTAGGGACTGTGGTTGTCTGGAAGCTTTCGGACAAGGCGAGAGTCTCCTGCAGGATCCTGGCTGCATCGAGGAGTTGGAAGATCGGCTGCACTTCTACGTCGAAGAGTGCGATTACCTACAGGTTTGACAGCTTAATCCAACCTCCCTCTTCTGTCCGGAACCTTTCTGCTCAAGGTTAGCAGAATCGCAGATGCTGCCATCATTTCCTGCAGGGATTTCAAGTCCTCTGTGACCTACACAACGGATTCTCCGGGGTTGGTGCCAAGGTGACAGAACTGCTCTGCGACGAGTACTCGGGAAAAGGAATCCTGACCTGGGGCTTGACTCCAGTCACAAGTTCTGCGGGAGTAAGTGAACTCTGGGAAAGAGCAGGGACTGGCGGGCATGAGAGCCTCGGCCTGGATTAGGCCGTTCCTTGTTTGCATCTTCAGATTCTAACGGTTGGATTTCCACCTCTCCAGGATTCTCAGAAGAATTTTTACAGACTGATGAACACAGCCCTGGGCATCGTCCGTCTCGCCAGTCACAGCTCGCTCTTTTGCCCCATGTCGCTCTGCGGGAGTCTGGGAATCAAGCCACAACCTCCCGTTACGTTCCCGTACATAAACTACGATGTACGTGCTGTGCGGCGCTTTACCTAGAAACGGCACCTGCCCCCGCTGCTTCCAGCTTTTTCAGCTTTACCCCTTTCTCGAGCGTTTCTGACTACATCTTTGCAGCCGTGGTTTTTTGTTACGGTGTGCTGCCAAGCAGAGATTTTCTCCTGCTTTTTCACGGTTAGCAGAGACTTCACAGCCAACTTTTCATTCCCACAGTCTTTTCAGACGCTCAGAGTTTGTGCCTTGCAGTCTTTCAGCTGGCGCACTGCCTTCAGTTCTGCCGCTGGAACACCCGCGGCACTGTGTTACTCTGCGGGTGGGGGGTACGTAACCCCGGCCTTGCCCGAGCACTGCAGAGCTGCTGACAAGAAAACTGCCAGCAGGA
>NW_010261663.1:1371-8942 GCF_000690775.1 Eurypyga helias
ACTTGCTCACCCAAACCCAGTTAAACACCTCTGTAACAGCACAGTTTGCAGTACACTTAAATATGCAGATATCTGTGACGGGACAGGTGAATTTAACGCCTCCTGTGACTCTTCCTCCGCAGGCGTCGCTCAACTACCACAGCAGCGCGATTCTGGCAGCCGCACTCGATACCCTGACTGTGCCTTACCGCCTCTGTGCCTCTCAGGGCTCCATGATGCACCTCGCTGAAACACTCAACTTCTCGGGGAGAAAGGTAACGGCACCCTCGGACTAGCCCTGCCCAAACCGCTGCCGGAGGCGGGAGCTGCTGTCCCGCGAGCGCAGGACGCGGGGAGCGTGTTCCGGCTGCTATTTGTCACCCTCTCCCAACCCCTAGGTTGTGGCTGCGTGGGCTTCGGTTCCCTTTCCTGCCCTACGTGGCTACTCGCTCCCCGACGCTTTGGGCGCCTTCCAGCAGGACGTGCCCTGGCAGCTTCTGTCCTCAAAACAGGGCGGCTGCTGTTTTGCTCAGTCTGTTGTGCTACGAGGAATTTGCAAAGAAAGTCCCGTCAGGTAACAAGCTTCTGAACTGCCCTCTGCCCTTTGGAGGGGCATCACTCCTTGCCCCAGGCACTCACAATCCTTCCGTTAGGGCTGTTCAGCTGAACACAGCCCAACGCTCTAGGTACCTGCGTGTCGCTGCGTCACAGCGAAGTGGGTAAAAAGGTGCCGAGTTGCCACGGTTTTCCCCTGGAAAACCACGAATTGGTTTTCCTTGCAGCAGCCCTCCGGGAAAGCAGCCCGCTTCTCCACTCCGCGCCCGTGAGAGTGCGGAGCAGATTCTGCAGCATTACCTACACGCTCGCTTTCCGGGGGCGTTCAGGTTAGTAGCATCCCTTTGTCACTAGCCAGAACCCAAAGGTAGAGGGAGTTTTGGGTAACTATCCACCTTCTTCCTTACAGCACAGCCCATGTGCTGCAGCAGCCATGTTACACCCTACCTCCCTACCCCCAGTTTTTTTCTACTCTTCTGACCAGACAAGGCTACCTCCAGGACAAACCTCCCAGCTTCTCCTCAGCAGGTAACAAGCTGTTACTTTGCCACAGGAAGAGATGGCATGGGGGCAGGAGTAAACCAGAAGTATTTAAAATACGACGCTTGTGAGTGCTTGTAGGGCGGGATGCGGGTTAAACAACTCTTAGGCGACACCGAGTTCAAGTAAAGCAGCTGCTTGCGGGGCAGGGTAGGGGAATCGCGTTTTGGTGGGTGTACTCAGAGGTGTTTCTGCCTGCAGCCGTTGAAAGCATCCCTGTCCTGGCGGCCCTGCAGTCGTCCCCGGTTCTGCACACGCTCCTCCACCGCTTATACAAGGATCTGCAGAAGCTGAACACGCGGCGATGGGCCAGCTTCTTCTCCGCTGGAGTGGAACAGGACGACTTCCAGGAGGCCCTGCAGGAGCTAAGAACTCTGTCACAGTGCTACGAAACGGGCTCCGCAGCAGCTGAATCTGAGGATGAAGCAGATTCAGACTAACTCATCTTTATTACTAGAGATAGTGAAAGTAAGAATATCACTTTCAAAATAAAGGGAAGGGCTCAAACGATGGCCCAACTGCTACTTCCTTTTCCTTTCAGCAAAATCCTGTTGCAAAGGCTGAAGGTGTCCAGCTACTTGCAGTTGTGTTGTGGAGGAGGAAAGCTGCTTTTCTGGGGCTGTTGTGTTTGGGTTTTGGGCTGGGGTTTTTTTTTAACTTGGCAAAGTGAATTTGCCTGTTAGAACAAGACCACGCAATAAATACAACCTGAATTCTGTAACTTCCCTACGTACAGTCAACACAAAGGGAAAACATACAAAAAAACCTCATGTGTTTGTTCCACATGAAAACAGACATCTTGTGGTACAATATTTATACATTCTGCTCAGAAGCTGGTGGCCCAGTCTTCGTCACGGCCCGAGGTCAGTGTCCACAAGCATCGCTTCTCTCATTTTGGGTTCTAGAGGATGTTATCCCCCTCCCAACTCTTCACTCCTTTAGTGTGATACAGATTGAGAAGCGCAGCAGGAAAGTGAGCAACAAAAAAAGGTGCTGTCTTAAGTACCAGTGCAAATATTTGTCCTTTACCCACAGCACCTGTCTAGCAGCAAACAGTTCTCCTCCTCCTGCAGTGGCTAACCGAGCCAGACCAACCTCAGTCATCGGGTTCTTCCTCCGAAAGCAGAAGATCTTTATCCGACAACTGGTCTGTGTTACTGGTACTAGTTGCATCCTCCTCATCTTCAGAGCTGCCATCGCAGGATGTGTGAAACAGCTTCATCAGTTCTCTGAACCTGTGGGATACCTGAAGAACAAGGGAAATCCAAGGTGACCAGTCACGTAAACGGTGGTATGAAACGGGAATTGCGGATTACGAACTCCCTGGGTTTTGTGCTTTTCCGTTAAAGTAACGACACAATCACAGTTCACACAAGATTCAGTCCTAAAGAGAAAGGGAAGAGCACCGGGTGGTTCCGTTTTCTTTGGACAAAGGTAAAACCTGGCAGTTTGGGAAGACTCCTAGGCAGCGATGTGGGGAGGTTACAAGAAAACCGGACGTTCCTTGTATTCAGGGGAAGGCTGAAGACTAAGGAGTAGTCACGGGAACAATGCTGGTACCAAATGAAATGCTGGACGTGGTAACGTGAAAAGGGCCATGGCAGCCAGGGGCTCTGGCTCAGCAGATCAGGGATTGTTTTGGTTTCCTTTCAAATTGGAACAATATTTCTCTAATGCAGCAAATTAAAGTTACTTTTGGGAGACACGTGGCAGCAAACCTCCGCCTTCCCACCCTCCTTCCCCGTTCACCCTACAGATGCGAAGCTGTTCCAGGCCAAGCCCTCACCTCACTAGCAGTCTTGTTGCCCAGTTTCTGTGAGATGGCCTGGAAGGTTTCCAGTTGGGCTCCTTTCTCCTGACAGGTGGTGAGGATGACTCTGTCAGCCTCCCTGCAAAACAGCACAGGCGTTAGGAAAGCAGCTGAAAAGGAGCTCTGCACGGCCCAGCCCCCAGGTAAGGATAACGGAGCAGCCAGCAGGCTCGGTCCTTCGCGACGACCCCCACCACCAGGCACAAGACACATCCCTAAGCTCAGCTGCACTGAGCCTGGTCTTAAGCTTTCTGAAGGAGAAAACCTCTTTCCCAGCCTGAAGTACAAGAACTGCAACGCCATGAGCAGACAGCACTTCTCAGGGCCAAGACGGCAGCGATGACGGGCTGTGGTTAGAGGAAACAAGGCAGGAATGTTCAAGGGGACGGGGCAGGCGACATTGGAGAATGGGAATACAAAATGAAAATAAAGGATACTCTGCAGTACCAAAGCTGCAGCCAGATACCGAAAGCAGGAAGGACGTACGGTGCAGAGCAGGACGTACCTGGTCCAGAGGACAACCTTCTCCCCAGTCGAGCTGACTTTGCTGTTCTTGGCACACACAGTTGCTTCTGTGACTCGCTGCTGTTGCTGCTCCTCTTCCTTCTGCCCCAGGGAGGCAGTAACCGCTCTGTATTCTGGCTGCTCAGAATGCTGATGTACCTGGAAGCACGTGCCTGCACTTGACTTTAATCTGCTCTCAGGAGAATTTCCAGTGCAGCCCGTATCCTCTGCTTCCGCAACGCGATTACCAGGGGACTCTGAGCCGCAGCTGCTACCCAGGGCTGCTTTTCTAGCCAGCACTACCCAACCCTGCTTTGTGTCAGGTTTTCCTTCCGGAGGCAAAGGTGATCCCTCCAGTTCTTTCACACCCGATTTTGAAGCATGACCGAAGACGGAAAGCTTCTCTGCTGAATCCGACTGAAGCCCTGCGGTCTGACATGAACTGTTCCCACAAGAGGAACTGGGTCCCCCTAAACCTTTCACTGTAGCAGAACAAGAAGACAGCAGCAGATCTCTGCTCAGTCCAAGGGAAGCTTCTGCGTGTCCTTGGTGCTGCTGGGCTGGTCCCTCACTCTCACTTCCCACAGTGCACGGGCAGTCTTTGGTTTCTTGAGGTAGTTTTGGAGTAGCTTTTTGCAGATGCGTCCATCTGGGGCCAGTGATGGAAGAGTCACTGTCCTTTGCAGCGTTCACAGCAGCACTGGCACCTGCTTCTTGAAGCTGACTGTCAGGCAGGGCAGCTTTTTCAGAAGGTGCGTGTCTACCGGGGACAATCTTTCCTTCCAGGTGAGACCCTGATGAGAAACCCAGATAGGTTTACACCAGCTGTTAGTAGGAGGCTTCTGGAGGCTTTGATCATTTGCTTTTTAAAATTATTATTGTGATTCTAGAGCGTAAGGCTGTAAATGAGAACACAGCTTGGGAGCAGCTTTGTAACTCTCTGCAGTTTAACCCACCCCCTACTTCGAAGAGACACGCTGCAGCCAGCTTTCCTCACCACGGTGGGTTTACAACCAGCTGCTGTGTGAAGCGTTGAACGCGTGAGAGCGCTGAAGTGGAGCCCCCAGAACACAGTTCTCAAGGGAAACAGATGTTGCTGCTCCTGGCGCCCTGTTTACAGAGCCGCCACAAACCAGGCAGCAGGGTGTGTTACGCCCGAACCGCTGCATTTAACCTGCGCGTGTCTGAACCGCCTGAGCAGAGAGAGGGTTACGGAAAGGAGGGGATCTCGCTCGGGTGGGTTATCCTGCAGTAATCGTGTTTCCCAGACTGAAGGAGATCACTTCAAAGGAATAGGAGAGAGATGGCGATTGTGAATTGCTGTGCTGAAGCGAAACTGGAAAACCCCCGATATCACGGACTGGTAGGACTGGGACTCAGATTAGTATGCTGATGAGCTAAGCCCAAATGGACCAATCATTCTGAAGAGGGCAGAACATCTCTCTCGGCAGGAAAGCTTTTTTTGATGGAAAGCTCTGGATATATGGAACATCCGGAGTGGATACAAGGGAAAAACACTCCGACACCCCCCCCCCCACAAAAAAAAAAAAAAAAACCCAAAGTCGGGTTCTGCGATACGCTTGAAGAGATTATTAGAAATTCTCATCTCAATAAATCTGCATTAGAAAACCCGATATTCTCATTTTTGTGAACCAGCTCGGAGAGGAGTATCTACCTGTCTGTACACGAGACTTTCCCATACCTGAAGCCAGAGAGTCCACTTTCCTAGACGGTGTTTTTGTCCTGCTCTGGACATCCTCTCCCTCATCTCTGTTCTCCAGGCTTTCTTCTGCAGGTTCCTTAGACATTCCAGAATCTTTCCCCTCAGGCCGAGGACTTGAGTCTTGCTGAACAAGGCTTACAGGCAGCTCTTGAGAATCTTTGTTTTTATAAAATTTGGTTTCACACACCTGCAGATGCATAGAGGCACACGATTACAGAGGTGGTATGCCGACCCAAACCTAACACCTCAGCCCTTGCGTCTGCAGTATTCCTGGAGGGGCAGGAGATAGACAGGGGAAGGCCAGGTAGTGCAGTCAGAGCTCCCAAGGGGTCATCTTTGGATTTACTTTCTCCTCAAGGTGTTATTTTGGAGACGTGAGGCCCGAGGCTGAACAGATCATCACAACAGGGGACTCTTGGCAGGACTCCACTTCCCACTCACCACTCCAATGACTTGGCCTATCAACTAACCTTACTACTACAATGGCTGCAGGTCCTCCTTTTGCTTTTCTTTAGCTTGAGATCGCTACTCCCTTCATGGCAGGAACATGAACATTCCTTCATCCCATCTACCCACTCGACCTCCTGGAAACAGACATACTCCAGCTGACAAATGTGCACGGTACACAAAGGGGACAGACGGGGGAAGGTTAATCCCAGAGGGAGCCAGGAAGGGCTGAGTGGCACTCTGCACACACTCAGAAACCTGAAGATTACGCCACTAGCCAGCAAAGCACAAAGGAAACATTTCAATCCCCTTTCTTCCCATCCTTTTAAGCTGTTGTCATGTCTCTCTAAGACACATCTATCCGCGTGGGCATGCGGAGTCCAGATGTGCTGCCCAGTGAAACACCCCAGGCCCACCTTGTCATTGTTCTGGCCTCCCATCTCTTTCCGCTTCTTATTTTTTGAGGCTGCATGCATCTTGGGTGGCTCCTCCTCCTCTTCTACATCTGGCAAAGACACCTCTTCAAACCCATCAAACTACAAAAACAGAAGCACACAAACACTGCTCTGCGACAGCTCTCCCTCCAGCTGACCCAACTGCACTTCCCCGGGGCTTTATGAGTATTCAGCTCAGTCCCAGGACAAGTTTGGTTGTGTTACACGAGACAAATGCAGTGAAACGCTCTAAAGTTGGCTTCAGCCCACCAGCCGCTATCCCACCCTGCCGCTTCCCTCACTCTGGAAATGTAGCCTCAGTCTGAATCCTTCAAGTTCAAACATGTCTAGCATCTCTGCTTTTATCTTTCCTGGTCCTGGGGAAGAGATTGCTCCACCTCATATTCCTTCTCTTCCGTCCAGTTGATCTCCTCAAAGTCTCCCATGCGGCTGGCTGAGGGCCGCAAGTGATCAAAGAAAACGGAGAACTCGTCCTGCAAGTGGTCGTGTCCCTTCAACAGCTGCCACATCTGGGTCTTCAGCTGAAAGAGAGAAATGCAGAGAAAACGAGCGCTTCATCCCACGTCATCCCGTTCTCGGAAGGGTTTCACGCAGCAAGCGGAACATCCAAGCCTACTGGACCTCCAACGTGGAAGTTTACGCTGGCATTGGTACTACTCCATGAATACTCGGAGATCATTCCCCATCCAGCTATGACATCAGCATAGACATACCCCTCCAGAATCCCAGGCAGACTCCGCAGGAGGCACTAAGCTAAAATTTCACCTGCAAGGTGCTAAAAGCAAGGTGGGGGCAGGAGAGGAGACTCACAGGCCGGTTAACTGTAAAGCCTCGAGGCAGCTTCAGTCCTCCAGCGCTCCCCACCGATCGCTCGTGGGCTCAAGGAGCCAGCTGACTAATGGCACTCCTGGGGGCTTGGGGGAAGGAGATACCTGGACGCCCGATTACCTCTGCGATCTCCTGGGGGAGGCAGTCCGCACAGCTCTGCAAAACCTTGATGATCTTCTGGTGGTGGGCAGGATTTTCGGCAAAACAGATCTCCAGCTGCCTGAGGAACTTCCGGCTTTTTTCAAATGCCTGCTGCTCCTCAAACTGACCAAAAGAAAAACATTCACCCCTCACGTTCAAGAATGTATTTCCAAGCATCTCTAGTTGGCTTAAGCAAGCTAGAAAACGCTTGTCTTCCTGTTTTCCATTTAGACTGACACCCACTGCAAAACTGGGAAGAGGTGGGGGAAGAAGAAACACGACTCTGCATAACCAAGACATGAAGTTTTGCTTCAATCATACGCACGTAAGAAAACCCAGACGGAACGTAATGGGTGAAAACCTGAGTGTTGGGAAGTGGCAGGCTGATCCGTGAGACAAGGGAACCGTTCCACTTGCGGCGTTACCTGCAGTCGGGTTCTGCGATGTCACCGGGAAAGGCTGATTCTCCACAGTGATCCTCCGTGGGAGACTTCAGCCAAACACTCGCGTTCGCAATTCTGATTAATAAACCAGCAAACTGAGCAAGCGATTTGCCAGCTGTCTGCCTTCTTGCCCTCGGAAGAGCTCC
>NW_010261663.1:8973-26929 GCF_000690775.1 Eurypyga helias
ACTCCCACAAGCATTCACACCGTCTGCTTAAAATTTGGTCTCCTCCTTTTATTCTACCTACCAGTCCGCACTCCAGCGCTTGCTCCGGTAAAAGAAAGGCAGCAAAATCCGTGAGCAACTGTGGCCAGTCATGCAACAGCTTCTGTAAAGTGGAGTAGAGATCCACAGCTGTTCGCTTGTCCGTGCTGATCTCAAACTCGTAGATAACGCGGAGGAAGTCTTCGTACTTTCCAGGAATGTGCTGCAAGGCTTCGCGCACCTGGAAAAAGCGACAGGCCTTTACAGGACTACGTAACATCCAGGAAGAGGTTAGTTTAGTCGTCTTTCATCTCTTGCTACTCGGAATTTACACAGTGCTTTCAGTTTTGTTGAGCCAAGCAAGCCGCTTCCTTAGAGACACATTTGAACTGCTCACAAAGGGGAAGGGAACCAAACCCAGGACTATGAAATTCTGAAGTGAGAAGAGGCCCCGGGGGTGTGGACTGACTGCAGCCAGCAGCTACGCACCCCCACAGCCACTCACTCGCTCCCCACCCCCCACCAGGACAGGGGAGGGAAGAGGAAGAGCAAAGGCAAGAAAACTCATAAAGATACAGTGAAGATAAAGACAGTTTTGTTAGTGAAGGACCACCGTATGGGGTGCATGACGAAGGGTAACTCCATCCCAGCCGGTTAGAACCAGCAGTTACGTGGCTCTGGCAGAAACTCCACGTGTCAAACCGCTCTGCCTTACCCTGGTTAGATAGGCTTGTGCAAATGCCAGATCCTTCTGTTCCCGCAGGGGATCTCTCTCCAGGATGTCCTCGTCATACAAGAGGAGCAGCTTAGATGTATCTTTGCTAGCACGAGCCCGTCCCCTCTTATTTCTAGTTCTGTGGGAGCTCCTGCTCTTCCCAGGGGCTTTCATGTTTTCTCCTGCGAAGAAGCACAAAGCAAGTTGTGCTGGTCCTTTTCATCTATTCCCTGGGCTGGCAGACAGCTCCTCTGCTACATCAACACTGGAACAGAAGCCTGTTTTCAGGGTTAGCGACGCGCTAACGGTTTACGCTCTCTGTGTATGAGCAATACGCTTTTCATTAGCGAGGCTGGCGAACATTTTTAATTGGCTGTTTATTTTTTACAGCATCTGACAGGAAAGATCTCTGGATACAGCCAGAAATGCATCCCAGATGTTACTCAGCTGGCAAACTACTAAGAGCCAACAGCTACACCTACTGCATACCAGGGGCAAAAAAGTCACAGTGGATGAACAGAGAGAGGATCAGAGCTGGCTGTAGCACCTGCAAATCAGTCTTTTAGCTTATTATTGACATGAACAGAGTTAACATCACAGATAAACAACTGCTGTCATGTAACAGAGTTGCTACACTGAGATTTTTGTGCCTTTAGGTTAGGAAATCTGTGGGTCTAACGGACTGAGGTCCACCTCCTCAAGCTCACTGCTCAGGTTAGTCTACCACTTGCCACATTCTGTTAAGGTATTAGTTGGTTTCGTTTATTTGTCCCCAACGTGACCTTATAACAACGGGAATTTAGCAGGGAATTGACTATTTAATATTGTTCGTATTGGGTATTAGCTGACAAACCACAAGCCTTATGTGCACATATTTGAAGCATAGATGCTTCCTCAGTGGACTACAGGCACTCGGGTGACGTGCACAAGGGCTTCTATGGCAGCAACTCTCCTTACAGAGCTGTGACTGCGATGCACAATCTAGTGTCCAGCAGAAAGCATCACTAAGCGCAGACCTGATCAAGTGAAATCAAACCAGCCACGGTTTCCCTGTGGTTTTGCTTTTAACGCGGAGAGCGGCTCGCTCTCCCCGCGCCCTTTGCCGGAAGAAACCCAGAGAACCTACCCGCTGGCATTCTGTGGGCTTCCACCTGCGGGGCCGCCTTCGTCAGCGTGAAGGCAGACTTAGGTTCCTCCAGTACATCTCCACATGCTTCGTCATCTTTCTGTGAACTCTCTATTCCTTCCCCTTCTTCCTCCTCCTCTTCCTCAGGCTCAGAGTTCTCTTCCTGGGAATTCTCTTCTTCAGAATCTCCTTCTTGGCTCAAACGTCTCTCTGTTGCAAGCCAAGTAAGTTTTTCCATTGTCTCCTTAGAAAGCAACAACAAGAAAACCTCACATTGTTTTCTTTTAGTGTTTGTTGTCCCTCAGTAACTAGCTCACTCCATCATGATTCTAACAGCCAATTTCACAGATCAACATCTGACCAACGAGAGGATGCTACTGAAGGGTCAGAATTCAACCACCAGAACTGCCTATTTTTGTATCACGCACAAAATTAAACTTCAGATTCTGCCACTTATACAAGCCTTAAATCAGATGGGTTCCTCAGTGATCAGCTTAGCTCTTAAGGGCTTGCTGGAACTGTGACCTGGACAGTAATTTTCAATTAAAGAAGAGCCTCAGCTGAGGCTGTCCTAACAACTCAGCAGAATCTACATCTCAAGATATTCCTTTAGTTTGGACTAAAAATCTTCCTGGAGAAACGTGGTGTCCAGGTTCTCTGTAAAACACCAAAATACCCCGCTCCCATGCAGTTAGCAGCCCAGCTTTCCAGCTGGGTTCAAACTGTGATCTGCCCTGACTCCACGAGGGTGTTTCAGGACACCAACACATCATTAGCAAGTTTTTTACAGTTTTGTTTGCTTTTACCTGAAGTTCTGGCACTGAAAGAATAGATTCTTCTGAGGCTGATGACATTTCTTCATCCTCATCTTGCGTAAAATCATCAAAGTCGTCTTCTTCCTCCTCTTCTTGTCCTTCTCTCTCTCCTCCAGCTTCAGGGCCAGCCGGTGTCCCAACGGACTGGCCGTCTATACTGGACGAATCCTCTGGTCTTCCCAGCGGACTACTAAATTCCGCCTCAACATCCGCTGTACACGAAAGATTCTTTGGAGAGTCGCCGCTGAGTGGTGGTCCCACAGCACCACCCGCATCCCGCTGCTGCTCACCGCAGGGCGACGGCTGCAAAGCCCGCCGTTCTTCTTCCCCCTTCTCGTCACACGAAGCATGCTCCTTTTTCATTTCTTTCAGGTCATTTGAACATGAACATGCAGCCGCCATGTTCAGCTCCTGGCCAAGGTCCAGCACAAACTCCTCCTTCACTTCAGCGCACGAAAGATCCCTCTTCTGTACCGCAGCTACTTCCTTGGCCACATCACTGGAATCTTCAGGCTCCATTTTCACCGTTTCATCTGGATCTCCTAAGTGAGGCAAAAGGTCCATGGCCAATGGCTCAGGAACATTCCCGTCTCCTTCTACCACTGTCCAGCTACAGCACTCACCCTCACCTCCCTTTTCCTGACTGCCGTTACTGGAAGCAGCAGGATTTGTACCACACTCCTCCTTAGGGGAGAGAGCGGAGCACGGAACGTACAACTCCGGGGGTTCAACCTTGGGCTCCGCGGCGGGACAGGTATTTTTGTTGTTCCCAGCAGGGCAAGAAGGAACCAGATTCAGCTGTTCTTCATTTTCACCAACAGATGATGCAGAAAGACCAACAGGGTTAGGAGAGACTATCAACGAGGGGATCGAAGAAGTCACTAGAGGCTGATTTAAGGGACAGGGGAAGGTGGATGGATTCACCAGTAAGGTTGTAACTGGAATGGCCTGAGTGCCTCTACCAACGGTTGTGTTTAGGGGCTGAATCATATTGCAACCATTGCCTATATTAACCACTTTCACTGTGGCAGCAGGGACCGTAAGGATGACCGGAGACGGCTGAATCAGAGGGGAAGTCTTAATCAGCGGGGCAGATTTCGTCCCTTTTTTCCTTTGGTATCCCTTACGAACGCAAGGTTTGCGTACTTTTGCTCCAGCCAAAGCTGGCAACATCAGTTTTGGCTGAAGAGTTATTGGATTGGAGGTCACTATTGCTGGTGGTACAGCAGCTGTGAAGGCTTGTCTGGAGTCCGAATGCGAAGTGGAGAGCACATTCTGCAATTCCAAGCCATCCCCACTTCCTACCACAGCTGGAACATTCAGATGTTGCACTCCCGGCACCGTTGGCAGAACTGTAGCTGGCTGGATTAGCTGGGGAATCTGAACCATAACTTTGCTGGGAGGAGCTTCTGACTGGGACAACTTCACAGTTTTTTGGATGTTAACAGTGTTGGAACTGGGCTGCAGACAAGGACTTGGACGAATGAGGACCGGCTTCAGCGCTGAAGACCTCTGCCTCCTCCACGCTCTCCTAGAGAATCGATTGGCAAGGGGCTTTAAGGTCAGTACTAGTCCCTTGGGCATGAGTAGAGGGTATTTTTCATCACAATCCGTGTCCGAAGTTTCCTTTCCTGTCCCCAAAAAGACAGATTCTGCATCAGGTGAACCTGGCATCTCCCTGGTATCTTCTGCTAATTGCTTCAATTCCCTCTGAATGGAGGGCAAGCTTGCCTAGAGGGAACAAGAGCTCATTAGGCCAGTCCATAGGCTATTCCTCCATTACCACCTTCAAACCGCAGCGGGCAACAGACAGCAACGTCCTCCAAAAAAGAAAGCTCGCTTAGTTTATTTCATACTACTGCATATTACTTTGTATTTACTGTATATCACTTCCTATTCACCAGTTTTACTCCAAAGCCTTCAAAAGAATCTGAGCCTGAAAAACAACAGAACTTTTATGAAGTAAAAAGATTTTGAGAGAAGTAACACAGTATTTGTGCTAGTCTGCCCTCCGCTGTCGCAGTGACATATGTTGTATTAAGAGAAAAACACGTTGCACCAAGAGATTAATACAATGTGATTGAGAGAACTGGATTCTATGGCACCTGAGCAATTCTTTCTCAGATACAGTTCTTGCCTGACTCACAGGCATAGTCACTGTCTCCAACTTGGTCTTCTTGTGCAAAGAATCACACAGAAAGAATCCTTACAAAGCCTGAAACATTTGGGTGTAACAAAAATAACAGCTGCAGGTGAAAATCACTCTGAAAAAACCCACCCCAAACCTCCAGGTTTCTCCTTTCCTCTTAGAAAATGAGGTTTTAAGAGGGAAGAACACACCCTCTCCAACTGCTGGATTGGGAAAGGTGGCAATACTGCCAACCTGGCAAGGGTCAGTCTATGCTGATTAACAAATTAACAAAGACAGATAACAAAATCACCCCATCAAACCAGAGCCATTAGAAACACACCCATGTGGCACAACAAGGATGCGACAAGCACACACTGTGTGTCCATAACCTCAACCGTGCTGGCGCAGGGCAGGCGAGCGCCCAGAGCGGTGTGTGACCCTTGAGGTTGCTGCGTGCTCCTGTTCTTATACGTTTACCAGCCAGACTCAGGGTAACACCCGTGCGGTACAGAGTACCTTTTGACTTCAGAGCTGCAGGCTAACCAACTCACTCTGGACCTAGGCTGTAAAGAGAAGGAAAGGAAAAAACAACCCCAACCAGCAATAACAACAAATAAACCCCCAAAGAACTCAACCACTCCACAAAGATGAAGAATATTAGAAACTACCTTTAGCCAGAACGGCAGGTGATGTTCTTCCCTCTCCACAGGCGGCTTCCACTCATTAGGCTGGATTTCCTCACAGCACTTCAACAGAATGGGCAACTGTTTTGTCTTTTTATAGTACTGTGTGGAGAGAGAAGAGAATGCAAGACAACTGTGGTCAGAACACCTGTCCCGTAACTGCTGGGATGGAGGATAAGGACTGTGCTCTGTAAAAGTCTTCATGCGACTTAAGCGATTCTCATCGCTGGTTTCTCTTGGAAGCAAGCGTGAAGTTCAAGCAGATGTGCAGGCGTACTGGCTTTCAGTGTTTCTGGTTCTCCTTCTCCCTTCAGCAGTGGCCCTTAGCTTATGGGAGGGGATACTGGGCGGCTGGACCCTCCAGCCTGACTGGAGACAGCACTTTCCTTTAAGCTTCACTACTCAAAACATTACTTGCGTGAATCTGTCAAGATTGCTGAAGCCACGGTTGTACTAGGACTGTCTGCAAGTGCTGGGCTCTAACGGGTCAAAAGACTAAGGTAAGCACTTGCAAAGTGCAGAGGGTAAGGTGTTTTTGAAGAAATCCTCATTGCGAATGAAAGGACGACGTTTTCCTTTAAGGAAGTGTCAAGCACGTATGCAGAAACGTTCCTTGGAATAAAGAGCACACCCTTTCTCGTGTAACAGACACCACACAGACAGACGAACCCGGAAAATACCAAGCCAGAACCTGAACGCACGACTTACTCTGATGATGTTATCGGGGGCTCGATTCATATTGAGATTCTTGATTCGCACTGTCAGCTGGTGGGCAGTTTTGGTTGGCATGAGATACTTGCTGATCAAAGGCTTCGGGAACTCTGTCCCTTCAAAATGTTTCAAACCTAAAGCCAATAAACTGAAGGAGAGAGGGAGGAGGGGGAAGAAAAAGTCTTTCAGACAGTGGGGCAGATTGGCATTTCTGTTGCACAATAGAGAGATATCCCAGGAGTTCGCATCCTAGAAACTCTCCTTAACAAAGGAGTCTCATCTGCGTGCATTTTATTCAGTAATTCTAAGCACCTACTTGTCCTCTGCCTTGGTGAAGATGATCTTGTCCCGGGGAGGGTTTGCTTTCAAGGAACAGACTGGCAGTAACTCTGGATACATAAAGACTCTCCTTGTTGCCAAAATCCACGCCACTTGCTTTGGCAAACAGGGAAATTCATTAGCTGTGAAAAGAGTTAACAGATAGACATATCCATGGACAAATGATGATTTTCACAGCTGACTTCTTGAAAACATTCCCTTTACTCCCTCCACTACAAAAAGAGACAAAATTTCTCCCTGGTTTTTAGAATTTGCAGATTTCCTGTTTTTTGCCCTTAACTTTACATCAGCAAAAGGTACAATTACCTTTCCCTTTCATCTTTTCTTGTGCTCTATAATGAAAAAGCATTTGCTTATTTCAAGTGAGTTCACTCTCTAGGTAGCAGAAAAATAACGAACCAAGTTCCCGCCTCTACTGTGCTCTCCCAAGACCCCACCTGGAGTGCTGCGTCCAGCTCTGGGACCCCCAACATCAGGAGGATATAAACCAATTGGAGGGAGTCCAGAGGAGGCCACGGAGATGCTCCGAGGGCTGGAGCACCTCTGCTATGATGAAAGGCTGCAAGAATTGGGCTTGTTCAGCCTGGAGAAGGGAAGGCTCCGGGGAGACCTTATTGCACCTTCCAGTACCTGAAAGAGGCTACGAGGAAGCTGGGGGAGACTTTTTATGAGGGCCTGTAGTGACAGGACAAGGGGTAACGGGTTTGAATTGAAAGTGGGGAGGTTTAGATTAGATATCAGGAAGAAGTTCTTTCTGGAGAGGGTGGGAGCACTGGAACAGGTTGCCCAGAGAAGCTGTGGATGTCCCATCCCTGGGAGTGTCCAAGGCCAGACTGGATGAGGCTTGGAGCAACCTGGGCTATGGAAGGTGTCCCTACCAAAACATCAAAACATCTGCAGAACAATAAACAGCAGGGCCATGATGCCAGGGATAACCATTCTATGGTTCTATGATTCAAGTATTTGAAACTAATAGCTTGGGGTTTCTTTTACTAAAATACTCCAATGAAAGGTGTATTTCCTTGGTGTGTGTTAGCCAACACATTCACAACAATTATTTCCAGTTTCCTATTTTCTTGATGGACTCTGCAGCTCAAAACATCATCTGCAGAACAATAAACAGCAGGGCCATGATGCCAGGAATGAGGCATCCAGAACTTCTCTGCGCAACCTGTCACAGGGCCTCCCCACCCACTCCAGGAAGAACTTCTTCCTGATATCTAATCCAAACCTGCCCACTTTCAAACCCAAGTCAAGAGCTCACAGAACATGCTTTATGGTGCTGCAAGCTTAAGAAGCAAAAAGGCAGTCAATAAAGTGGATGGTTTTATCTAAAAATACTACACAAACCAAAAAAACCACCCAAACAATTTATAAACAGCAACCTGAACCTAACTGGAGGGTGCAGAGCACTGAGTAACTCCCACTGCCAAAGCTTCCCCCCTCCTGCCCCTGCAAACACATACCACTCTTCTTCACCGCTTTCCGAGGGCTCCAGTCGACCTGGACTTGGGCATGAAAATCCTCGATGAGCCGCAGCGCTCCAGTCAAGTTACAGGGCTGGAACGTTGTTTGAAACTTGGGGTTGAACGACTGCCGGAGGAGCGTAGAGCTTCGAGCAAAGTTGCCAAGCTCACTCTGCAGAGTCGGGGACAGAGAATCACAGAAGCATGTGCTTTCAAACGGGAGGTGAAGAACAGCCACATGAAACACAACGATGTCAACAAGGAAAGCTGCTGCGGCGACAGGCGTCACAGAGCGTTACCCGTCTTATTTTTGAACTTTACAAATCTGGGAATAATCAGAGGAGTATTTTTTATGGTTCTTGCACTTCCCAGAACCTTTGAAGGTCACAGAATGGTCACTAATTACCAAAGCTGTATTTTTTTTAAAAACTTTTGTTTGCAGTAGTCCTCCCAAGAAAAGAAAAACCCCCAGCCTAAGACATGCCAACTGAAAGCAGTGCTGTCAGTCAGCACAGCGTGAATTACTTCTCTAAGTACTGAGCATGTTCATAGTAGCCCAGCAACGTCCTTCCCTTACTGAGCAAGAGTCTCGCTCAATTTAATGGGGTCAATTAAATAAATTAAGTTCCAGTGACCAGCAATCGTTACAATTCACGTAGCTGTGATTTTAGACATGCCCTTACCAAAAACATCCTGGTGGTACTGGCTTCTGAACTTAAAGCAGGGTTGGAACTTGCGAGGAGATGGATTTGAGTCAGAAGCTGAACATGCTTGAAGAATAAAAATCAGACAAAGGGGTTTTTTTCAGTGTATCAGAAATCCAAGAAACTGGAAAGCGTAAGTATAGAGGCACAAGAAATACCTCCTGAGCATCCCAAAAATCACATTCTGACTTCAAAAGAGTTTTTAAGCAATGGAAAATGGAGGAGAAGCGTTAATATCCACTGGCAGGAAGTTTATTACACAGCTTTTAAACACACCATCTGTCTTAGGGCAGCTTCCTAGCTTTCATGCCAAAGTCTCACACCACAGCAATCAATACAGAAAGAGTAGGGTGTTTTTTTCTGATTAAATACTTATTTCTTCAGAAACAATGACTTCAGCTACCAGGACTCCCCACATGCACACCCACACCATACACCCTGCTCTGCAGCTGAAAAATGAAGAGGTCAGCTACCCTCCACATCTAACGCCAGATCCATTCTTTAGCCTGTGTCTGAGGTCCGTGTCCTTTCCCTGCCACCTCAGATCAAGGCATGACACCCTATGAGGTATGCAGAATAACAAACGACTACTCAGCCAGTCTTGCAGCAAGCTCACAGAAAAACAGTGCACTTTGTCCTCAGGAGTTCGAGTTGACAATTTTCAAGTTTTCAGAAGTCCTCTTGAATTTTGTAGGAACACCGCAAATAATTCTCAAAGTACAGCTTCTCATCTGTGCTGCTGACAACTTTTACAGTGTTCAGTCTGAATATCTACAATTTTGTGTGGTGGGAGGAGGAAAAAAGGGAATCTGAACTTCATCAAGAGTAATATTCTCAGAGAGTAATACAGAAATCGGTGAAAACAGGGTTTTGTCAGAATTCAAGCATGGCTGAGGCAGCGCTCTCACATCAGAACACCGCAGATGCCAAGAATGCATTTGTGCATTCAATTCAAATTGTCTTTCAGCGTGGAATCAGGCCTGTAAATATCACTCCAGCTTCAAATGCAGCTTTTTCCATTCATTTCTTGAGGGGAGCAAGCCAAAGTGCTTGTTGTACCACTGGCTTCCCCATCCCCTCCCAGCATACCGCAAACATTCTCTAGGTCAGACCAGATAACATTTTATTACCTGCTGCATTTGCTGCTGGAGCCTCTTTCTCTGCACACTGTCCAGAACCAGGCTCTGGAGAGGCTTCTCGTTTTGAGGTTTTGATTTTTCTATCTCTGGTGGTGGCTTGATCGAGGACTTTTTCATTCTCAACTGCTCAAGCTGTTCCTTCACCGTTCGGTGTTGTTCATTCAGTAAATTGGCCAGAGGCTCTTCAAACCTGTTTGAGATCAGGCAGAGCAAAACATAACAACCATGTGTATTTCGAATACCTTACTCGGAGTCGCCCAGTTTAAGCACTATCACCCCTGTACTACTCAACACTTCGACAGTGCAACTTGAGAACACAGAGTTCCTTATACAGTCAGCTTATACATAAATGGACCACAGCCCTGTCGTTGTTCTGGGATGCAACGCTTCAGCTGCTCATTCCAAGGACAGTTTTCCCAGTCACAGCACCTGAGCAGAACACGCATGGGGTCAGACACCCTCCACAGTGGTCAGGAGCTAAGATAATCCGGAATATACTGGAACCAATCCTACTGAACTTGTACCAAGGTCTGAACCCAAGGTATTGTGGGTGGCATTTTACCACGAGGATCTCCAGAAAGACCACACACTGACCCACGTGCTGTTCCTTAAAAAACAATAAATGAAGTATTAGCTAGCTGTATGCAGAACACTCCACTAGACACCTGCTGATTACTACATAAGAGCTACTCCTGCAGCCAAAAAGGATGTGCACGTTGCTGCCCTTTCAAAACAGCTTCAACCATCCCCTGCCTTAGGACAGGTTTGTATTTACCTACACCAGTTTATATTTTGATTTCTGCCAGTTAGCAGCTTTACTTCTGTAAGAGACCTGAAGTCAGTTCTAAGTGAAGTTGTTCCACAACGCTTCTAATGGAAGGTAGCATAAAAACAAGAATAAACCCAGCAAATGGCTATTTAGCCACAAGACAACTTGAAGAATCCTGCACACAGATAAAACTGGGGAAGAAACTACTGGAAGAACTACCTAGCAAAGAAAAATTAATACAACTAGCCATTATCGAAGACAAATGCACACAAATAGTAAGAGAGAGCATAAGGTTTCCCTGCTTTTAGTCTGTAGCTGGTTTAAGGATTGCTGCACTCCCCTCTGGTACTGCTCATCCCAGAGAGAGTATCAGGAAACCCCAGCCTTCATTTTAGCTCCTTTCCCAAACAGATACAGCTTGATCTTGAGCTGATCAGCCCCATAAACAAGGAGACAACATTCATACTGCACTTGCTGTAACTGGTCAGATAGAGTGGTATTGTTACCTAGAAAGAAATGCTTTAGCCCCTTTAGACGTTACAGGGAGGGGTAAAAGAAAACAAAAGGCAAGACGTATTCTTCTGAAATGATTTTGCAACACTACACCCACCACCACAGTGAAAAGCACAAGGATTGAGAGCTACAGCGACTACCACGTTGAGGTTGGGCCCTTCTCTGCACAGGCCCTACACAGCTTTGATCAGATCACACATACAGCCACACCCCAGTATCCACTGATTCTCTACCCCCTGCTCTGAAGTATCATCGCCAGGCACGCAACATCCTGCTCCGCCAACCGCTGTTGGGTTAACAGCTGAGTGAGCGGCTCAGCAGGTAGCAAAGCAGCTGCCTCCAGAAGAATGAGTCTAATAAAGAAGGGAATATGTGGAGGAATTGAGAAAGAAACACAATTTAAACACAAAGGGACGGGATATATAGCATGAAAGAAGGAACAGAATCTTCCACTAGAGATGCTGACATGTTGGAATTGATCTCCAGCCTGAAGGACCTGGGCTGCGCTCAGCTGTGACAGAGCAGACAGCACCAATCTTTCTGTGCAGGTGTTCCTGCTGCCTCTTTCCCAACCATTACCTTTCCACTGTTACCAGCTTCCTCAGATGCATCACAACCAGTAAAGTCAAAGGTGGCAGACAAAAGAGAGTGTCACATCAAGTGTTCCATCTCATAAATGGAACCAGCTCAGAGCTATCAATACAATGCCTTTTCAGCGCAGGCCGCTGTCTCTGACGGGCGGCACAGTGCTGCTGCAGGTAACCATAAGCTTCTTACGATAAGAGCTATTTTAATTTGATGACCATAGCCAAACGATCCTACCTCAGTGCCTGCGGTGTATTAAAATTTGGCCGTGACTCTGTAACATTATCTTCATCTTCCGGGCCTTCATCTTCCATGTTCGAGAAACCCATCTCATCCTGAAACTGAGAGCAAGCGTCAGGAAAAACTGACGGCAACAGTCAAGAACAGGAAGCTCAAGCAGTACATTTACCACCACCTGTCTTTAGCTAACAAAGCACATGATGATTCTCTTCACGTAGACACTCATCTCTGCAGGGACTTGTGGAAGTTCCTGCACACGTTTCTTCCCAAGGCTAAAGGTACACTGCCAGGGCAGGGCCCTTTGCACAGAGTCAGCACTAAGCAGCTTACAGAGACCACTCCGTTACGGCTTTAGAGATTTCATGTCAGACCATGAGAAAGATCTGTCCTCTGGTGCTACAACCAATTTATCACTTACTGTCTCAAACAGCTCCTCCATCAGCTCATTCACTTCCTTTTCTGCAAGTAAAATTGAAAAAGGATGAAGATTACCTTCCTAGGAAACACTCAGCAATCCTGTCATCATATCAAATCATTTAAGGACTCTCTTGCAAAGGGAAACCCTCCTCTTGCAAAGAGAGGACCAAGAAGAAAAGGCCCCTGCTATTATATCCCTTTAAAAAGCTGGGCCTCTAGAAACTTCAGCCGAGGCTGTTCTGATTCAAAACTATCACATAAAGACTGATTTTCAGAAATGAATCTGAAGGTATGTTAACCTGCAATAACCCTTAAACCAAGGGTGTGTTACTGAGAAGATGAAAAGTGGTATGTTTATAAAACTAACTTGAAGATTGTAAAGACTAGGAGAAAACATAATTGCACTCAAGTCACAAGGCCAGGATTCAATTCTGACTTGGCTGATACTTGAGGAAAGACTGTACTATCACATAAGCATTATTCTTCAGTCTTTGCTACCGAGCTGTATCTGACAGGATCTAGCCAGAGCTACTCTGCTTTCGTGTGTTGGCAGGAAGCCAGCTTTGCATAGGAGAGCTGTTTCAAGTCAGTATGCAAACTTTTTAAAATTAGCCTACACCGCAAAATCTTTGCAACAAAACACTCACTTTTCAAAACTAATTACTAATGCTAACAAGAAAGGAGGTGGGATTCCCAAAGGACTTACTGGTAATTCTCACAGCACGATCATTTCTGAAATCTTCTGTATCTGGTTCATCCAGATCTTCCAGGAAGTTGTACTCAGGGTCATCATCATCATCTGCTTCGTCTAATAAGAAGCACGTTTAGAAGCATCGTTACTCTGCCCCAGGACCAACCAGCAGCCAGGAGCAGAGGCAGTTCGGTTAGTGCCTGGCCTGGCACAGAGAGGGCTAGGATTACTGCCTCAGATTAACCGTATGTTCCTTTCCATGGATGCAGCATCAAGCCCATCCTCTTTTCAAACTGCACTAACTAGCATCCTTATCTGCAGCCACTCCCATTTGGAAAAGCTGCATTTATTCTCTGTGACCGGAGTTTCAGCTGAATTTAGAAGGAGTGGAAGAGTATTATTTCAATTTGTGGTTTATATTCAACCTGCACAACTGTAAGCAACCGGTAAATTCAGGCCAAAAGGAAGTCGAGCCCCAAAGCTTGTTTGTGTTTCTTCTCGAAGAATGAAGGAGTTGTTTCTACCAAACGGGTCACGTCCCTAACCAGAAGCGTGACACGCTCTGCTTCTGCTGTGTCGCTGCTGCCAGCTTCATGGCACAGCACGAGGGATTGAGGGCTGAAACACGTAACTTCTGCTGATGGCTGCCAGTTGCTGCCTGTGCTGGCTAGTGAATATTCACACACGAGACGCCTGAGGATTAAAAACCATCACAAATGCCCACGGAGCAGATGAGAAAAGCTGATGGTGTGCCAAACAGGCATATTACCAAACGAGATAATGGCTGCAGCCAAGAACCCTGTACAAATAGAAGGGAAAGGCTCCAGGCTTTCCCTGTAACCCCCAACTCCTGTGAACAACTAAACATCTCTCACATACCTTCGTTCTCCACATCGTCATTCATGAGTCCTCCAAGCCACCTTTTCCATTCTTCATCATCCGCGGTGTTGGGATCATACATGTCGGGTGTGATATCTGGGGCACGGAGTTCAGCCTCCAGCTGACCAAGAGGAACATCCTTCAGTGGTCTCTTCGACCGGGTTCGGAAGGCAATGAGGCTGTCTTCCAGAGACTGAGGGGTGAAGGAAAAGCACAATGGAATTACATAATGTCTCTGCTTTCCTCGGTTTCTCCAGCAGTGGGATTCTCAGCCAAGCCAAAAAAGTCTAGTACCAGAAATAACAGATTCCTACCACAAAGAATCATTTACTTCGGTCGTCTGAGAGAGCCAAACTTTCACTACCCTCACTACTGCGCTGTCACTGTCTATAAACACATTATTGTCCAGTGACTCACGTTAAACTCCACTGCTACTGAGGAAGCAGTATCCAGTTCTTTCCTTTACCTTTTACTCTGTTTGACCTCTTCACTACCTGAAATGAAGCCTGAGCAGCGGCACAGGACTGTTCCTTCGTGATTCCTCACCCTTACCCAGTAACACGGATACTTTTCTCACTACTAATATGAAACAGTGGTTCTCTTTACAACCCAGCTTCCTCAGGTGTTAACAGTATACTGGCCCCAACACAACTAAGCTGACAGTACAGCTTTCAAAAGTAAAGCTGATTTCATTAATTACGTACATGTCACAGAATTACATTTAAGTCAAAACAGTGGCAGTAAGAGACTTAGGAGCATACTCAGAAAGTGTAGTTACAAAAAACTAAGAGTATAGGCCACCAACACTCCTTCACTAACAGCTACCCCTGTTCTCTTGCAGAGCTAGCGTCCTACACACTACAGAGATTCAACTTATTATTTACAGTTATAAAAGGAGAGCAGAATGCAGTAAAAATAGTAGCAGAGAACACCAGAAAACTACCTGCTTTCTACCAGATTTTAATCAAACTGAAACCACATGATTATCGTAGAATCACAGAGTGGTTTGGGTTGGAAGGGAACTTAAACCCCCCCCAGCCCCACCCCCTGCCATGGGTAGGGACCCCTTCCATAGCCCAGGGTGCTCCAAGCCTCATCCAGCCTGGCCTTGGACACTCCCAGGGATGGGGCACCCACAGCTTCTCTGGGCAACCTGTCCCAGTGCTCCCACCCTCTGCGGGAAGAATTCCTTCCTCATGTCCATTCACAACCGCCCCACTTTCAACTGAAACCCGTTAGCCCTTGCAGCACCCCCAAACACGGTACCTGGTAAGAATCCATGCATACTGGGCTCGAAGCCAACTCCTCATCCACCGCATGCAGCTTCTCCATGAACGTGCTGTCTTTGTTTTGCTTTGGTTTAGGAGGTGGTGGAGGTCCCATGGGAACTACTTCAGCACTAATATGTCTAACAACAGGCGGAGTAACCTTCTCCATCTAATTAAAAAGGCCTCTGTGTTAAAAGGTTGTGTTTAGAACATACATTTCCGAGGACAGGCTAAGTCCTGTTTTCTGTCTGAACACAGCCTAGCACAACAGAAACGAGAGAAACGCTTCACAGAAGGGAATGGTTTCTTCATATTACACTCACTCTGATTTTCTGAAAGCGCAAGTAAGATTACAGTTCAAGAGGCTTGCAGGAAAGGAGACATTTGGAAGACGTGAAGATCAGTCTCAACATGACTAGAGCTGATACACCTCAACACTAGTGACTGGGGCACACTCCCAACCCTCCTAAAACCAAATCCAGGGTGCGCAGAACGTGGAAATATCAACACAATATTGCTCTTTAAAAAGTGTCAGTGCTCAGTTCTCACAGCCGTTTTCTCATTCCTGTCTGCTGATAACTCAGCTCTTATCACACATACTCCTACCGGTGTGGCAGTGCACAGTCACCACAAACACCCTTATGCTTTTATCGAAATCACTTTCTCCTCCTAAGCCCAGCACGAAAAGCGGTCCTCCTGCCCTCCTCCCAAAACCCAAAAAGATAATCACTGTCTGAAGAAGCAACAATTGCCTCACTGTCAGTACTTAAAAGTACTCATGTCCATTTTAGCCCAAGCTCCTTCTGCAAGGGCTGCACTTCACTGCTCACGCAGGAACCACTGTGGGGGATGCCAAATCCTCACAGCACCCGTAACCTCACCACAACATTAAACACTAATATGTATTCTCACTTTTGCACTAATAATTTAGGAGCAAGGACTGCAAGTTGTTTCTAAAGACAGCAAAAACTCTCTTGCCAGTTTACCTCACAGAGCGTCCCTCCCTCTTCATCAGATGACCGCCGTGTCCTGGATCGTTTTGCTCCCCGAGGAGAAGAAGCAGTGCTCTCCACATCACTTTCCAGTAAGCTCTGTAGTGCAAAAGATGCAGAAAGCAGTCAATCACGCCACAATCAAACACTGCTTCGACTAGTATTCCAAAGACATTTCTTAGCCAAATACAGCATTGAAGAAAGATTACTACAAGGTACGGGGCAACTTACAAGTTTTCATGTGTTAAAATAAAGAGCGAATTTTACTGCCTCAAACACGCAGACAACTCCATGCTGAACAGATCTTTGCCCAAGCAGTACAAAGTTACCTCTTCTGCAGTCTCATCCTCATCCTCATCATCAGGCTGGTATTCTTCATCAGATGAATCGTCTTCCTCAAGAGGAATGTCCACAAACTGAGGAGGCTGCAACACAACAGAGGAAAGGTGACAACTTTTCACAGGCAAGGTAAGTGCAGCCTAATGGTGCAATATCAGATCGAAGATCTATAGCCAAGGAAATACCCTGAAGCTCAGAAAGGAAGCAGACTACTGAAAAAGGCTGTGAAGAACTCGAGGAAACTACTAAAGTAGGATGGGTAAAGCAAAGTAAGTGGTTGAAAAGGTGCAAGAACAGCCACAAATGACTTAGCAGGTACATGATGGAAACACTGCATGAGCAGACACCGTCTCAAAGACATTTCTAGTACTTGAATGGCCATTCACTCCTGCTATACTGCTGAATCCTGCCCACACCAACAACACAAATCCTTTGGTGAAGGCAGAGCTCAGGAAAAAACTGAGATCCCGGCCATATTTTCAGGTGGTCCTAAAAGGTATAAACCAGCCCCAGGGAGGAGCACCTCACAGCACGAGGCCTGGACAGTGACATTTACTATCAGGAGTTTCATCCAGGAAGAGGCTGCTGCAGAATCAACACGGAAAGCTGGATCACACAGAAGAAAAGACCCGTCCTATGGCATGGCAACACTGTGTTCTGTCTTCCCCTGCAGGCAGCTCTTCCAGGCACTCTCTGCACCTGCTGCTATGCCACTGCCTTGTCCTGCCTTGCATGCCCTGTTGGCAATGCTGCTGGTCAGCAGTACTCCCAACATGCTAGACACGACTCTGCTCCACCCCCCCCAAGGATTCCTTGCTCAGCAGGGTGCCTACAGTACGGGCTCCCACTTCCCAGCAGCAGTTCGCTTACCTTCACCTCGTTTGCCTTCTTAATTGGAGAAATATTCCATGTTGGAATCACCTAAAGAGAGCAAAACCACATGAACCGTCTCTGGAAAGCATGATGCCGCACAGCTTAGACGATCGACTCAATCGAATGAGTGCTTGGGCTTGCGGCCTTGTTCTCCCAAGCAGCCACGTAACCACAACCGCTGTCTGAGCTGCCCATGCGATCCCACAGCAACAGCTTCAGATAACGGATACTCTCAAGGCACCGCATCTCCTAACTCTGACCTGAGTCCATTCTGCTCATCTAAAATGAATTCTTTTTTACATCGTTTTAATTTTTTTTTTCATTTTAAGAATAAATCACATAAAAGCATACTTTACACTTCTTTTAGAAGACAACAATCACAACCATTCCGGTATAGGTAGGGTGCAACAGTCAAAGCAGATGATGTACTTACCACTCCTTTCTCCACAACTTCCTTCAGTTTGGAGCGAGTCATTTTGGGCTCCTGAGAATTTAAACAAGAAAACAGCAACCAATTCAACTACTTTTCATAGAATCACAGAA